>NC_092875.1:72548903-72768903 GCF_028372415.1 Notamacropus eugenii | reverse complement strand
CCTTTCCTACTCTGAATCCCATGATCCCTCTCACCCATCTCCTGTATTCCCATTGCCACCAGCCAAGTACAGGCCTCATTGCCAGAATCCTAGAATCTCAGAGCTGGAAGGAAATTCCCAACCTATACCTGAATGAGAATCCTAGTCCTCTGACCTTTGCTCAATCACCATAGTGAAGAAGAAATCCATCACCTCCGGCACATTCTCTCTATTGTGGTTGAGTCATTTCAGTCATGTCCAATTCTTCATAACCCCATCTTGGGTTTTCTTAGCAAAGATACTAGAGTAGTTTGGCATTTGCTTCTCCAGTTCATTTTACAGATGAAGAAACAGAGGCAAATAGGGATAAGTGACTTGCCTGGGGTCACACAGTTCAGGAATGTCTGAGGTTGGATTTGAGCTCAGATCTTCCTTACTCCAGGCACCTAGCTGCCGCCATTTTCTCTGGGATAACTCTAATTGAATTCAATATCCTAACATTTAGAGAGTGCGTAGGGGTTAGGAATGCAAAGAAAATAACAACAGCAAACACAATAACACTTCCTCATATACAAGGAAGAAGGGTATTGATGGGTGTACTCAGAGTACATGATAAACAGGTTAAAACTTACAGAAATATCTTTGGCACAAGCTGCCATCACGTCACCAGGCAATGGTGAAATCTGGCAAGAGGTGTATACATGCCACTGCATTTGTTGAATGGGAGTGGGCAGAGTCTATGCAGTGACTAAGACACAAAAATGGAATCCAAATGCGCTCCATGGGTGACATCCATCTGCAGGGCCCCAAACCCAAAGAAGCCCAAATGAAGGGCTGAGTCATGAGGATTTGTTTATAAAAAACAGAGGAATTTATGATGGCAATTCAGGTCATCACCATCAGAAATTAGAAGTTCTGCTTAAGAAGCCCAGATTTATTGATCAATGTAGATAATGCCAAAAAAAAATGGTAGACACACACACACATATATATATATATATATATATATATATATATATATATATATATATATATATATATATATATATATATACAAAAAGAGTTAAAGGAGCTCTAAAGGAGGAGACAACATGCAAACAAACATACACAAAGCAAGCTATGTGCAGGATAGATAGGAAACAATTAACAGAGAAAAGGCACTGAAAGTCTTCCTGTAAAAGGTGGAATTTTAGTTGGGACTTGAAGGAAGCCAGGGAGGTCAGTAGTGAGAGTAGAGGAGGGAGAGTATTCCAGGCATGGAGGACAGCCAGAGAAAATGCCCAAAGCCAAGAGATAGGAGTGTCTTGTTCATGGAACAGCTGGGAATCCAGTGTCACTGGATCAAAGAGTATGTGTGAAGGAGTAAGGGAAGTGTGTGTTTGTCCTTCGTTGCTGAAGAAGACCATGCCATCAGAGAAATGATGACATGACTTGCACTTGACTTTGTTTTGAGTGAGGGGGAGCTGTGCAGGTCACCGGCCTCACTTCTCCTCCAGAGCCATCTGAATCCAGTGACCAGATATTCATCAGGATGACTAGAGATGACCCAGGAGGAGGCAACTGGGGTTAAGTGACTTGCCCAAGGTCACACAGCTAGTGAGTGTCAAGTGTCTGAGGTGAGATTTGAACTCAGGTCCTCCTGACTCCTGCACTGGTGCTCTATCCACTGTACCACCTAGCCACCGCTGCCACAGTTTCAGAAGGAGTAATGATTAAAAGACTGGAAGAACAGGAGAGGTTAAGTCAGAAACTCTCTATTTTTCAGAAAAATCTCTATACTACAAATACAGACTTCAAAATTTTCCCGAGAATTCAAGAAATAGACTCTACTGGAGTATCTTGACAAACTGAACTGTTGCTTGCAATCTCTTGGATATAACATTGTTCCATAGAAGAGTAAAAACAGTGCTTTTAATAAATGGATCCATATCAAATACTCATAATCTCCAAGCTACATTGAATGAAAAACTTTCAAAATATAGAAACCTAACAGGAGAAATCACTATCAGATGGAAATGGGATGAGGTGCATAATACCCATTTCATTCTGTCTGATACTGGAATTTTTCTGAGAGTGTTTTCAGGGAAACCCACAGAAGACAAGTCTACATCCCAAAACTTTTATTCAATTTTTAAAAGCAGTCATTTTTTTCTACTTATGAAATAGCTTGAAGAAGACTAATTATAAAAGAATAATAGTAGGATAATGACTTGTCCCAGAATTGTTTCTATCTGAACTCCATTTTTAAAAAGTGGAGAATGAAATAGTAATTCTAAAAATAAGAGCTCACTGTTTTATAGCACTTTAGGTTTGTCAAGTACCATGGTGGGTTGTGGGGGGTGCAGCAGATAGAGTTTCAGGCCTAGAGGCAGGAAGACTCATCTTCCTGAGTTCAAATATGGCCTTAGACACTAGTTATGTGATCCTGGGCAAGTCACTTAACACTCCTTGCCTCAGTTTCCTCATCTGTAATATGAGCTGGAGAAGGAAATGGCAAACCACTCCAGTATCTTTGCTAAGAAAACCCTAGATGAGGTCATAGAGAGTTGGACATGGCTGAAAAACAACTCGACAGCTACAACAAAACATCTTACATACATATCCTCACAACAACCCTGTGAGGTAGGTGCTATCATCACTCCCATTTTATAGAAGAAACTGAGGTTCATCTTAGTTAGGTGATTTGTCCAGGGTCATACAGTTGGTAAATTATGAAGACAGGATTCCCACCCAGGTCTTCCTGACTCCAAGTCCAAGGGACAAACGGCTGTAGAATTAACCAAAAATAAAGCAATTCCTATGCTCAAGGATCTTCCATTCTGCTAATAGAGAAGAGGAAGAGTGGTGAAGAATCCATGTGAGGACCCAGAAAACACTAATAACTGTAAGAAAATAGAGAAGGCTTTACAGAGGTGACAGCCAAGCTGAGCTCTGAAAGAAGACCAGGATTCTGAAAGGAGAGATAAGACATTTATCCCTGGCAGGTGTGGGAGATGTTCATGCAAATGCATGGAGGGAGAGATGGAATGCTGAGTTATTTTTCAGTCTTCTGCCCCTCCACCCCCATTCCCTACCCCTCAAGAGACCAAGAGCACAGGCAGTGGAAAGGAGGAGCAAGGAGGAGCAGGCAGGGCTTCAGAGAAGGAGCTTGCTGTAGCCTACCCTCCTCCTCTGCTTCTCCTACTCTGACCCTGCAGTCCCCCACCAAAATGCCAAAGGCCCCGGAAATGGAAATTAACCCAAATTCTCAGCTAAGTTCAAAAAAGTAAAGTCAATTCTTCATGATCCCATTTGGGGTTTTCTCGGTAAAGATACTGGACTGGTTTGCCGTTTTCTTCTTCAATTCATTTGACAGATGAGGAAAGTGAAGCAACAGGGTTAAGTGACTTGCCCAGGGTCATACAGCTAGGAAGTGTCTGATGTCAGATTTGAACTCAGGAAGATGAGTCTTTCTGACTCTAAGCCTGGCAATCCATCCACTGTGCCACTCAGCTGCCCCCAGGTCCATTCTACTCAAGAGGAAATAAGGGAAGGGAAGCCTTAGTCTCTGCAAAAACCAACCCTAAACCAAAGAAAGGTGGCAGGGAAGGCAAAAACCTATGGGCCCAGCAAAAAGATACAAAAAGAAAAGAAACAGGAAAAATTGACCAGGCAGAAAATGGAGAAACAAACAAAAAACCCAACAAGAGATTTTTTTTAAAAAGGAGGCCCTGCTTCAGTAGCAAAGAAAGAAAAATGCTCTTTTTTTCTTTTATTAGGGTTCCCTGGGACCTCCCTTCTCATATCCTCAAGAGGAATGTCTTCACCAACCCTTTTATAAGTGTAAAATTTGTAGTAGCTCTAAAAACACACCTTGGAGAAAGGAGAGGATCCTCCTCACTCTACCTTTAAAAGCCTGTTTATTTCAGCATAAGAGCATTTTTTAGAGGTGAAATCAGGTACAGGTTGTTTATTTTTCTGTACAACCCGAAATTAATGACATGTTGACTAAAGGAGTCACCAGCCTTCCAGTGCAGAGCAGACGTAACATTCCCCGGGCAGTTTTTACATTATACTAAATGAAGCATAACACAATTCACAATTTGGAGTCATGACCATGTATTTTAATGTCTTAACGCTTTAATTACCTATCTTTGGTCTCCATTTTCTCTTTCAGTACAATTACTTCCTAAATCAAGCCATGCCCCCACGATAGAACTGCGTCTCTGAAACATTGCCATCTTTTGATGGCAGGAGTACAGTTTTGGTTTTTTTCTGCTATAACTCATGGTTTAGGATATTCTTTCCTCCCACCCCAACCAAGCTCTGGTCTCCCTTGGACCAGCTCTGATCTTGGGGGAGATGGTGTTTCCTTTTTAACTCTTTATTGCCCCCATTCAAAGTCTACTCTGGAAAAATCTCCAACTATAGTTTATATACAGCATATGCCTGAATTTCCATAAATGTGGATAACAGGATACTCAGTTCCTATACAAGCATTCAGGGTAACAAATGCATATTGGGTAGAGAACAGCCCATATTTCATTCTACAAAAGATGCAGAATGATTTATGGGCTCAAACTCGTAAACAGTTGCAGACAACATATAAAGCATTTAGCACAGTTCTCTTCCCTATTTGGTGCATGCTACCTTTTCTACTGAAGTTGTAGGGTCTTCTCAACTCATCAACGCAGCATGGTTTGGGCCTATAGTATGCTGAAGCCAACTTGTACCAATTCAACACAGTTGATTGTAAAATTTTTAGTATTAACACTCCTTGGAAATAGGCCAACATTACAAATTAGGACTTGATTTATTGTTTTGCTAATTGTCTGGACTCAACAAAATGATGGAGAAAATGTTAATAATGCAGTTAAATTTGAAACTGTGTCATGCATATATAGCCCACCCTCCTACCCACTCAGAACTGATTGTTAAATATTTACTAGCACATTCCTGATTTGGATTCTTCTTGGGAAGGAAATAAACCCAGAGTTGCTGACAAAGCCAAACCCTAATATTTCTAATGAAATCCATCTCTCTAACAGGGTCCTACACAGATCTTTCAAGACTGATGGTGACACCTAGTGGTTTAGACTCCACCAAAAGACAAATATACTTCAGAGCTGCTAGAAAGGTGATCTTCCCTTGCCCTCTCCTTCCCATCATAACTCCCAGTAATAGTGGAGGTTGTGGTAGCAAACCTCAGACCCTTTGTACACCCTTTTCTCTACTCAGGAACTCCCTTTCTCTCTCCAGAAGGAAAAGTCCCTGAACTC
Source organism: Notamacropus eugenii (assembly GCF_028372415.1). Taxonomy (NCBI): domain Eukaryota; kingdom Metazoa; phylum Chordata; class Mammalia; order Diprotodontia; family Macropodidae; genus Notamacropus; species Notamacropus eugenii. Next base: position 72,763,666 of record NC_092875.1, on the reverse strand, counting down.
TTGAACTTAGGGTAACTCCCAAGGCTGGAGCTGCCCAGGAAATTTCTCTCCTCTGGTTAGGAACCTAGATTTTGGCATCACACTGCTTGGAGGATCTCCCATCCTTTAATGAGGAGGCAGCGGTTCAGGAATTGATATTACCCAGGAACTTTTTTCTTGGGCCATGTGAACAAGGGTATATTTCTGTGAGGACTTTTGATGCCCTCCAATGCGACTGTCCCTAGATCCAACAAAGGCCCCTCTCAGGATCTCTTCTCTCAACCTCTGAAGAGTCAGCAAATACAGCTGCCATGAGCTTCTGTCTCAAGGTAGGCCCTCCAGGTTTCTAGGTAGGTGATGGAGGACAGCCATCTTGCTTCCCGCTTTTACCTGCCTCCCTGCCAAGAGCTGAGCCCCCACTCTGCTGTTTTGTCCTGATCTACTCTGGCCCATCCTCCTGAAAGTGGAAAAAAAACGAGGGAATGAATGTAAAGCATATAAAACTCTTGCTCAGCTTACCCTTATAGGCTAGCACCCAGCGTGACTGTTCCCCTCAGAAAGCATTGTCCTGGGACTCAAATAACAAAAATAACCTCGACCCAGCTCCAGTCACCGAGATTAATCCAGGAGTTGTCTTTTGTGTTCAACAAGGTGCTGATAGGCTTCCTCTATGGAGAGAAAAGCATGGACAGTCAAAAGCGATCAGGGAAGTCCCCTCACAGGAATAACTTTGTTAATGTGATGTGAACATCTTGGAAAATATTATCTATCAGATGTGAAGTGAGCGTGATTTCATTAAATGGAGAATTAGTGGGATTTTGTAGGAAGCCAAACAGCTTGTCCGCATTCAAGATGTTGGCTCTTTGTAATACTTGCATTTCAAAAATATACCACTTGTTCATAAGATGAGGCAGCTGGTGGCACAGTGAATGAAGCACTGGGCCTGGAGTCAGGAAGATCTGAGTTCAAGTCCAGTCTCAGACACTCACTAGCTGTGTGACCCTGGACAAGCCATTTAGCCTCTGTTTGCCTCAGTTTCCTCCAATATAAAATGGGGATGATAATAGCAGGGTTGTTGTGAGGATCAAATGAGATAATATTTGTAAAACTCTTAGCACATAGTAGGCACTTATTAAATGCATCTTTCCTTCCCCTCCCTCGCCACCAAACAAGAAATAATATAATCTTGGTTAATTTAAAAAAAAAAAAGCTCAGTTATCTGGAACAAGGACTATATTAAAGGGAACAAAAGTAGAAAAACCTAGAAAGATAAGGGGCAATCAACTTAAATGCCAAGCTGAGTTTTCTGTAATTTATCCTATAGGCAATAGGGAGACATTGAAGGCTTTTGAGCAGGAGAGTGGCGTGACCAGCCTTAAGTAAATTATTTTGGCAACTGGGTAAAAGATGAATTGGAGACAGGAGGCCAATTTGAATGTTGTTAGAATATTCTGATTAGAGGTAACAGGGGCCTGAGTGAGGATTTGTTGACTGTGTTAGTGGAAGAAAGACCATGAATACAACAGGAAGAATTGGTAGGACTTGGCAACCTGTTGGGTGTTGGGAGCAAAGGTGAGGGAAGCATCAAGGAGGGTCCTGAAGTGGTGAATTCAGTGACTCTCAGCAGAGGTAAGGAAGGGAGGGAAGGTGGATTTAGCCAGGGAGTCCTGGCTCATGAGGAGTCTCATCCCCTTGGAATATGATGAGCTTGAGGTGTTGACAGGATCTGCAGGTGAATGTCTAGGCAGTGAGCAAGACAGGCTGGGAGCTCAGGAAAGAAATTAAGGCTGGATATAGATTTGTCAGGTGACTGAGTACAGATGATCATTGACCCCTTGGGAGCTGATACAGTCACCAAAAAAGCACAGGAAAAGGAGAGAAGTGAGCCCAGGACACTCATGCTTACGGGGACTAGAGATGGGGGATGACCCACAAAGGGGGCAGAGGAGGAGCTGCCAGACAGGTAGGAGCAGAACTAAGGGTGAGTCAACAGAAAAAGAGCATCCCAAAGGAGGAGATTATCAATACCACCAGACCCTGCACTGAGGCCAAGGAGTATGAAAACAAAATTCCATTGACTTTTTCAGTTAAGAAACCCAAATCAATCCCAAATTTACCTGTACACAGCCTCCATCTATTGTGCCAAGTTCTACTTTCTAATGCAAACTAGAACTAACCTAAGCAACCTTCCACATCATTCTTTGGAATAGCTCTTCTATCCCCATTAAGGAAGTTACCCTCAAAACACTGCAATAGCTTCCCAATGCCCCCCACATTCCTTCTCTCCTCAGTCATTACTCACAGACCTGATTCTACCCTTCTTCTACTCAGTAAAGTTCAGACATCTTCATCTGTCATTCAAGGCTATTTTCAAGTTGGCACCATGTTACTTCTCCATCCTTATATAGCTTTGTCAGCTTGATGGTGAAATGGATAGTGCTCTAGGCCTGGAGTCAGGAAGACCTAAGTTCAAATACAGCCTCAGACACTTACTGTGACCCTAGGCAAGTCTTGTAACCTCTATTTGCCTCAGTTTCCTCATCTGTAAAATGAGGATAATAACAGCATCCACCTCCCAAGATTGTTGTGAGAATCAAATGAGATAATTGCAAAGCGTTCAGCACAGTGCCTAGTGTATAGTAAGCACTATAGAAGTGTTAGCTATTTTAATAACTTTCCTTCCGTCTGGGAAGGAAGAATGCCTGTGAGATACTGGGATAATCATGGAGGCCTTCTTGGGGAAGGTGGGGCTCAAGGGACAGGGTTGGCTGGGGTGGGGGAGGTCCATGAGGAAAGGAGCCAGGAAGATGCTCAGTCGTCTTAAGCCTTCAAGCAGCATTTGGCAGCTAGATAAAGTATCCCAACTGAGTAGGTTCTTGACAATATGTTTCACGCCTCATTACCCACCCAAGTTTTTGATTTAAGTCAAAATCTGAAAGGGAATGTCTTCAGGCAGCTAGCTTCATCTTCTCCCCATAAAGAATGCTCAGGGTGTGTGTGTGTGTTATTTTTCAAGTGGAGCTGCTGGGCCTGGGGGTTGGGGTAGACCAGAGGAAGGTCTCAGTTCATGGGAAGACCCAACAGGAAAGCAGCAAGAAGGGAACCAAGACCCAGTGTTCAGGGAAGGTGGAGGGGAATAGAATGGATTCTGGGAATATTGGGAGGAATCAACCTCCCTGGGTCCCAGGTACCTGGATCTGAGACTTCACTTGACTGATGCCCAGGAGGTGGCTCACACGGAGCAATAAACTAGAAAATGGAAGGGCACAGCCAAGATGTGAAGGGCTTTGAATGCTAGGCTGGGGATAATGCCTCTAGACAGGAGGGTAATAAGAGGAGAAGGACAGGATAGAAATAGGATTTGAAGATGTCAGACTCCTGAGGCTACCCTCATGTCTAGAACATCCTTCTCCACCCACTCTTTTCCTGAAACAGAGGGAGAAATTCCACCCCATGCCCACCTCAAAGGCCTCTCCTTGTTCTGCTTATCAGTCAACCTACTTTTGCAACATGGAACACAAGAGGTGCTCTTAGAACCTAGACTGTCCCAGCTGGAAAGGCCCTCAGAACATCCATTGTTAGAAATGAGAGTAATATTGATGATATAATGTTGAAGCTGGACAGTTCCCGCAGTGGTGTCAAACTCACATAGAACCACTAGAGCATACGTTAGGAGCCCTGCAGGGCACAGATTGACTTAGAAAACCACATCTTAACATTATCAGTGTTTTATTATGCTTGTATTTATTTTGTTAAATCTTCCCCAATTACATTTTAATTCAGTTTGGGCTGTAATGGGGACTGGTGCTGCCTGTGGAACGAGTATTTGGCACCTTTGTCTTAGAACCCAGGATGTCAGAGCTGGGAGGGTCTTAGAACACAGAATGTCAGAGCTGGAAAGGAACCTTAGAAATGAGAAGATGAAATACCAAGAGGGGAAGAGACTTGCCCAAGTTCATGCAGAGTCCAGGGTCCCTCATTTTGTATATGGAGAGGCTGAGGCATAGGAGATAGGATGAGATGGGCCCAAAGAAACATGGCAGCTGCATCAGGAATTGACATGAAATCCTGAGACCAACCAAAGCACCCACCTGAGGCCTTACCTCCCTCACCTCTCTCCTCTGAGACCCTTTACCCTAAGAGTTAATGAGGGCCTAATTACACCCCATCTTCTTCCCATCCCCCCATGGATGGACCTAGAGTAGCAGATGCCAGAATCCAGAAAGAAAGCAAACATTTATTAAGCACCTTCTGGGTGCCAGACACCTTGCAATAATTATCTCACTTGATCTTCACAACCATCCTGGGAGGGAGGCACTGTTATTATCCCCGTTTTACACTTAAAGAAACTGAGACTGGCAGAGGATAAGTGACTTGCCCAGGGTCACATAGCTAGTAAGGGTCAGAGGCTAGATTTGAGGTTAGGTCGTCCTGACTCCAGAAACAACTCTGTCCACTGAGCCACCTAACTGCCAAGAGCTTGCAAGGCCATAGGATTTAGAGTTGGAAGGAACCTTAGAGATAACCCTTCCCATTTTACAGATGAGAAAACTGTCTTAGAGAAAGAAATTGTTGGCCTCAGGAAAGAAGGAGCACATGTTAACTTCTGGTATCAGATCTAGTGGTCTTTCTACTGTAGTCATGTACTCAGTCATAACCTCAACCCTCAGAGGCACCCTAGCTGACCTCTCCCTTTGTCTGCCTTACCTATTCTCCACCCTGAAGGTCAAATTTCACAGACAAGTGTTAGGTCCCACACTCTAGTCCTATGTTGTTCCACCTTTCCAGCCTCATCTTCCCCTGCATGCCCTCTACCTACCAGCTTATTCCTGAACCTCCTGGCCCTTCCATCCAGAGAAGAGAAGGATCTTTGTCCTCCAGCTCCTGCAGGATGGACCAGCCCAGCTCCTAGCTCCCTCCATATGAGGCTGAGAGTTAGCTGGTTCTGTATGTGAGTCCAGGAATGGCCTGAAGACATAGAGGAGCCCAGATCTGTCCCATAGCACTTCAGCGCAGCACCATGGGATGGAAAGAACACTTGGTTTGCAGTCTGAATATCTGTAACACAAGACAAGTACCTTCCTTTTGCTAGGCCTCTTTTCCTATGAGTAAAATGAGGGAGTTGCACTAGATAATCTCTAAATTCTCTTTAAACTTTAAATCCTATAATAACAGAATATAGCCTAGGCCTGGGCACACAGTGGAGGTCAGAGGAAGACCAATTAAATAACTGATTAGATAGTTGCATTCATCCATGAATAATCAAAAAAGGACTCATCAGCACTTCCCTTAGACCTATGTATGAAACACCTTACTATCCATCTCCCCACCAACCACAGGGAAGTCTGGTCAACATCTCCAGCTTATAGGAACAAGTTGTCATTGGGCTATTTCACCCCGGCCAAAAAAGTCTCAATGATAGCTAAAAGTGAGTCCACCAGAATATGAAGACAAGGTCAAGAATAGATGGATGGAAGAACCAGATAGAAATACCTGGATGGGTGTTTGACACCAAAAAGAAATCTCTATGGGTGCAGAGCATCAAGAACACCTAGAGGAGTAGAAGAACATCTATTCTTCTCCATGTCTATAATAGGAATTAATAATGTCTATTCTTCTATAATATGTCTATAATATGAATTAATAATAATGTCTATTCTTCTATTATCTTATCCTTCCATATAGTATTGAATTAACAGTTAGCCTCAAGAATATCTAGCTCCATAGAAGAAAGTCTAAAGGGATTCCTAGTACTTACATTAACATCAAGAATACCTTGAAAGGTAAAAGAACATCTGTAGGGTACCTAGTACTGGATGGGCAGTTGGTGGGAGACCTACCCAGAAAACATCTATATTGGCAAGGGCCTACCAGGTCAGCACTTCTCCCTAGACCAAGACCCTGAACCATATACTTCAAGGTCTACCACTTTCTGTAGCACAGTGGGTAGAATGTTGAGCCTAGAGGCAGGCAAATCTGAGTCCAAACTGCTTCAGAAACCTCCAAACTATATGACCCTGGGCAACGTTCATGTAAGCGGCTTCCAGACTCAGTTTCCCCACTTTTAAAATGAAGGTGATAACAGCACTTCCCCCCACAGGGCTTTTGTGAGGTTCAAATGAGATAATAGTATATATAAAGAGTGTTTTGCAAACCTTGAAGTTGGCTATTATTATCTGAACCTAAATCTCCATTTCACAGACACGCTCACACATTCTCACCCAAGCACAGAAGGACTCACCCACTGGCTGGGGATGGTGACAATGAGTAGCCCTAGAGAGATTCTCCAAAATCCCTCCAACTCCACAAACGCCTCTTAACTCAATGACTCGGACTGGTCCAGGGAGATTATTCGTTTTCTATAAGATTTGATTCAATTAATTAGTTTGGAAATATCAGCCCAGCCAGGGAAGCAAAGAAAAACAGAGATAAATCCTTTCCATTGCTGTGTTTCATCTTTTAAAGGCAATTAACTCTTCGTTATTAGCTTTTAATTAGGGAATAATAATGACCCCATTAATACACTTTATTATACTTGTCACCAGACAGCTGTTCCAAACAGATTTTATTATCAGATCTTGGCGGCTCTTTGTCTGTGGTGCGCCCTTAAACTCAGGTTTGTGCCCAAGTGAGCTCCTTAGAACCTCCATGGAGCAGAAGGAACGCCGCTGAGTCATTCATCATCTCTGCTCAGCTCCTGGGCCTGAGCTGGGGACCCTCCAGCCCTTCCCCTCCCATCCCCCAGGGCCCTCAAGGCCAGAGATCCGACTCCTGGCACAGTGGAGCCACTGGAAAGGGCACCTGGGTTTGAATCACATCTGTGCTCCTCAGTGGGAAATGTTGGGGAGACCTGTCAATTAAAGGGCTTGAAATGGCCTCCAAGGCTCTAAATTCTAGAATCTATATATTTACTGACTTGGGGTGGAGGGAGGATGGGGAGTAGTTCATGCTCCCCAGGGACTGCTGAGATATGAGGCATCCAAGGCAAGCTCATGGGCAGAAGAACAGCTGGAAACGCTGCAAACAGGAAGGCTTCCAGATATTCCATCTCTCCAGGCAACAAGAAAAGGAACCAAGAGGAATGGATGGACTTTCAGTCTCTCCTAATGCTTTGTTTCAGTCAAGTCCAACTCTCTGTAACCCCATTTGGGATTTTCTTGGCAAAGATACTGGAATGGTTTGTCATTTCCTTCTCCACTCCATTTTAAAGATGAGGAAACTAAGGCAAAGAGGGTTAAGTGACTTGCCCAGGGTCACAAAGGCAATACATGTCTGAGGTCACATTTGAACTCAGGACTTCCTGATTCTAAGCCAGGATCCACCCCCTAGCAGCACTGTCCTTCCTTATAGTTCACTTTTAAAGATGTAGTTCAACTTGGAAAAGAAAGTTTTTCCAAGCTCTTTACACATACTATCTCACTGAAGCCGTCCAGAGGTTATTATCCCTGTTTTAAAGATTTTATTTTTTTTATCTTTTTAATTAAATTTATTTATTTAACTTTTAACATTCATTTTCACAAAATTTTGGGTTACAAATTTTCTCCCCTTTTCTCCCCTCCCCCCCCAAACACCAAGCATTCTAATTGCCCCTATGAACAATCTGCTCTCTCTTCTATCATCCCTCTCTGCCCTTGTCTCTGTCATCTCTTTTGTCCTGTAGGGCCAGATAGCTTTCTATACCCCTTTACCTGTATTTCTTATTTCCTAGTGGCAAGAACATTACTCGACAGTTGATCCTAACACTTTGAGTTCCAACTTCTTTACCTCCCTCCCTCTCCACCCCTTCCCTTTGGAAGGCAAGCAGTTCAATATAGGCCAAATCTATGTAGTTTTGCAAATGACTTCCATAATAGTTGTGTTGTATAGGACTAACTATATTTCCCTCCATCCTATCCTGTCCCCCATTACTTCTATTCTCTTTTGATCCTATCCCTCCCCATGAGTGTCGACCTCAAATTGCACTCTCCTCCCCATGCCCTCCCTTCTATCATCCCCCCCCACCCTGCTTATCCCCTTATCCCCCACTTTCCTGTATTGTAAGATAGGTTTTCATACCAAAATGAGTGTGCATTTTATTCTTTCCTTTAGTGGAATGTGATGAGAGTAGACTTCATGTTTTTCTCTCACCTCTCCTCTTTATCCCTCCACTAATGAGTCTTTTGCTTGCCTCTTTTATGAGAGATAATTTGCCCCATTCAATTTCTCCCTTTCTCCTCCCAATATCTTTCTCTCTCAATGCTTTTCTTTTTTTTTTTTAAGATATGATCCCATCCTCTTCAATTCACTCTGTGCACTCTGTCTCTATGTATGTGTGCGTGTGTGCATGTGTGTGTGTGTAATCCCACCCAGTACCCAGATACTGAAATGTTTCAAGAGTTACAAATATTGTCTTTCCATGTAGGAATGTAAACAGTTCAACTTTAGTAAGTCCCTGACTTCTCTTTGCTGTTCACCTTTTCCTGGTTCTCTTCATTCTTGTGTTTGAAAGTCAAATTTTCTTTTCAGCTCTGGTCTTTTCATCAAGAATGCTTGAAAGTCCTCTATTTCATTGAAAGACCAATTTTTCCCCTGAAGTATTATACTCAGTTTGGCTGGGTAGGTGATTCTTGGTTTTAGTCCTAGTTCCTTTGACTTCTGGAATATCCTATTCCATGCCCTTCGATCCCTTAATGTAGAGGCTGCTAGATCTTGTGTTATCCTGATTATATTTCCACAATACTTGAATTGTTTCTTTCTAGCTGCTTGCAATATTTTCTCCTTGACCTGGGAACTCTGGAATTTGGCCACAATATTCCTAGGAGTTTCTCTTTTTGGATCTCTTTCAGGTGGTGTTCTGTGGATTCCTTGAATATTTATTTTGCCCTCTGGTTCTAGAATATCAGGGCAGTTTTCCTTGATAATTTCATGAAAGATGATGTCTAGGCTCTTCTTTTGATCATGGCTTTCAGGTAGTCCCATAATTTTTAAATTGTCTCTCCTGGATCTGTTTTCCAGGTCAGTTGTTTTTCCAATGAGATATTTCACATTATCTTCCATTTTTCCATTCTTCTGGCTTTGTTCTGTGATTTCTTGCTTTCTCATAAAGTCCTTAGCCTCCATCTGTTCCATTCTAATTTTGAAAGAACTATTTTCTTCAGTGAGCTTTTGAATCTCCTTTTCCATTTGGCTAATTCTGCTTTTGAAAGCATTCTTCTCCTCATTGGCTTTTTGAACCTCTTTTGCCAATTGAGTTAGGCTAGTTTGCAAGGTGTTATTTTCTTCAACATTTTTTTGGGTTTCCTTTAGCAGGGAGCTGATCTGCTGTTCATGCTTTGACTTCATGTCTCTCATTTCTCTTCCCAGCTTTTCCTCCACCTCTCTAACTTGATTTTCAAAATTCTTTTTGAGCTCTTCCATGGCCTGAGCCCATTGGGTGGGCTGGGACACAGAAGCCTTGACTTCTGTGTCTTTGCCTGATGGTAAGCATTGTTCTTCCTCATCAGAAAGGAAGGGAGGAAATGCCTGTTCACCAAGAAAGTAACCTTCTATAGTCTTATTTCTTTTCCCTTTTCTGGGCATTTTCCAGCCAGTGACTTGACCTCTGAATATTCTCCTCACACCCACCTCACCTCTTGATCCTCCCAGCCAGCGTTTGGGGTCTGAGATTCAAATGCTGCTTCCAGCCTCAGGGCTTTGGGCGGGGGCAGGGCTGCTATTCAGTGTGAGATTAAGTTCAGGTGCTCAGGTCAGGGCAGGGCCGCCTCTCAGGCTCAGTTCCCTCAGGGAGTTTATGCACAGACCTTCAACAATGGATCCAGGCTCCTGCCTGCTTGGGGAGCCCCTGTCTGCCGCCGCCCCTCAGCTTCTGCCTCCCGAAGGGGCCTGAGCCATGGGGGCACCCCACTCCCCCCTCGACCCGCCAAAGAGACTCTCTCACCGACCCCCGTCACCTGTGTGTGGAGGGACTTGTGCGGCGGCTGGAGATCCCGTCCCTGAAGCCTGCTCGGATCTTTTCCTCTCGGTGCCGCGGCCGCAGCAGGGCTGTACTCAGCTCCCAGTCCCAGCGCCCAGTCCGCAGAGCAAAGGACCTTTTGCGAGAGGTTTGCAGGTCTCTCCGGAAGAGAAATCTCCCTCGCTCCAACGTTCTATGGCCTCTGGGTGCAGAATTTGCCGTGAGTTGCTTCTTTGTAGTTGTTCTATGGGTTGTGGGTTCAGAGCTATGTGTATGTGCGTCTTTCTACTCCGCCATCTTGGCTCCGCCCCTATTTTAAAGATTTTAAATTGAGACTCCAAAGTGGGTAGTGACCTTTTTAAGGTCACAGAGCTAGTAAATGTTAGAGCCAGGATTCAAACTCAAGTCTCATCTATAAATTCTGGGGCCTCTTCACTCTGATAGTCAATAACTATTTAAGTACCTACTGTGTGCCAAGGGCAGCTAGATGGCAAAATGGATAGAGCACTGGGCCTGGAGTCAGGAAGACTCACCTTCCTGAGTTCAAATACAGTCTCACTAGCTGTGTGAGCCTGGGCAAATCACTTAACCCTGTTGGCCTCAGTTTCCTCATCGGTAAAATGAACTGGAGAAGGAAATGGGAAACCATTCCAGTATCTTTGCCAAGAAAACTCCAAATGGGGTCACAGAGAGTCAAACACAACTGAAATGACTCAACATCAACAAAAGGTTCTAAGCACAGTGGTAAGCACTCAAGATACAAATAATAAAAAGAATAAAAGACAGTACATGTGACCTTGCAGGATGATCAGATTCCTGGGGGTCCATGAAGAAATGCAAAGGAGTTCATGCAGGCCTGGTGGGAAATGAAAGTCACTCTGCCCCTCCCCATGGCCACTTGCTCCCACAACCTTTAATTTAAGGAAAATGCCCTCACAAATCCTATCTTCATTCTTCCATCACCTTCATTCTGGACTCTCTGGACTTTTCCACCATACTCCCAGACAGCGATCTCCCTCTCCTCTGGCCAATCTTTGACTCCCCTTTAGGTGTGGTCTTTAACCTCCTGGAGGGAGGGCAGAGACTGCCTTTATTTTATTGCATTTACATTCCCATAAATCATCATGGTTGTCCTGCTCTCCTCCTCCTCCTTCTCCTCTTCCTTCTTCTCCCTCTCTTTTTCCTTTTCTTCTTCTTCTTCTCTTTCTGCTGCTTCTTCTTCTCCTTCTGCTGCTTCTTCTTCCTCTTCTTCTTCTATTTTATTATAGGGCCATAGCTCTAGAGCTGGAAGGGACCTCAGAAACTTTCTAATCCAACCCCTTCATTTTACAGATGAGGAAACTGAGACTCAGAAATGTTAAGTGACTTGCCCAAAGTCCCACAGGTGGGAAGCATCAGAAGTGGCAGTCTCTAAGAATACACACACAATTGGGCATAGGACTACATTTTACCAAATAGAGAAACAGGAGAGATGTGGGAAATTAAAAAGGGGGAATAAAAGAGGGGGTGGATTAAGTGAGGGATTACTCCTAAGCAAAAGAAAGTCTAACCAAGGAGGGCAGATTTTGAAAACAGACTCTAAAGAAAAGACAAGATAAGATCCATTATTGGGCTTTGGTCAAGAAGTGAGACAAGAAAACGGAAAAGGACTATACCAAACCAGGGGTGGAGAACCCACTACATCAAGGCCATACGTGGCCTTCTAGGTCCTTGGGTGCAGTCTTTTGACTGAGTCCAAGTTCTACAGAACAAATCATTTTATCAAGGAGATTTGTTCGGTGAAGTTTGAATTTAGTCAAAAGGCCATACCTGAGGACCTAGAGGGCCACATGTGGTCTCAAGGTCTCAGGTTCGCTACCCCTGCACCAAACCTAGAGCATAAGTGTCCAGTCTTTCCTTCTTTTTCACTACCATATTCTTCATAAAGAAAAGGCAAGAAACAAAGAGAAGCAAAGATATAAGAAAGTAGAATGAAGGGAAATACGCTAACAATTAACAATCATAACTATGAAAGTGAATGGATTGAACTCACCATAAAATGGAAGACAGTAGAAGAATGAATTAGAAAGGAGAATCCAACAATATGCTGTTCATGGGAAACCCACTTAAAACAAAATGATACATAGAGTTAAAATAAGAGGATGGAGCAGAATCTATTATGCTTCAGTTAAAGTTGAAAAGGTGGGAGTAGCAATCATGATCTCAGACAAAGCAAAAGCATCAATAGATTTAATTAAGAAAGTAAAGCAAGAAAACTATATTGTGCTGAGTACAATAGACAATTAATATCAATACTAAATATATATGTGTGTATGTATATACACCAATGGTATAGCATCTAAATCCTTACAGGAAAAGTTAAATGAACAAGAAGAAATAGGCAAATCATAGTGAGGGACCTTAATTTACCCCTGTTAGCTTAGACAAATCTGAGAAACAGAGAGAGAAAGAGAGACAGAGAGACAGAGAGTCAGACAGAGATCATTGAGAACTTTGGAGAGAATAATTTCAGTTGAGTGATTAATTTGGAAGCCAGATTACAGAAAGTTTAGAAAAGAGTGAGAACGTAGGTACCAAGTATAAGCAGTTTACAATTTGGAGGTTTTGCTTTTGAGATTGAGTGTCTCTATCTCTCTCAGGTTGGAAGTGAAAGCCCAATCCCAGTATTGATCAGCATGGATTCTTTAACCTGCTCCATTTCTAACCTGTTCTACCTTCCTAAGCAGCCTGGTAGTCCCCCCCACTCCTGGGAACTCATCATATTTGTACCATACCTAGTACTTTCATCTAATCAGCTTTAGCCTGACTGCAGTTCAGAATTTCTGAATTCAAGCATTTCACTGCCTCAGCTTCCCCTAGGGGGGATTTTATATATATATATATATATATATATATATATATATATATATATATATATATATATATATATATATATATATATATGTGCCATGCATGGCTAAAGAAGTTTTTTCAGGGAATGTGGTTAGGAAAGAAATAAGAGAGGTAAGAAGAAAAGCAGTGGGGTGGGCAGTGGTCCAGTGAAGGTTTATTCAAGATAGGGGAAAGTAGGGTGTGTTTAGGGGCTGTGGGATAAGGACCAGTAGATAAGAAGAAATTAAAAATTTGAGTGGAAGAAGGAATAATTGAGAGCAATTTGTTGGAGAAGACAAGGGGGGATGGGGTTAAGAGCATCAGTAGAGGAGTAAGGAGAAAGTCCCCTTTTCCTTCTGAGATGGAGTAAATACATAGATGGTGTGGGATGATGTCAAGAGGTTGGGAGATTGGAAGAAAGGGAAAAGAGGGAGCTTGTGGTGAGTTGCCTTGATCTTCTCTGTAAAGTATGAAGTGAGGTCCTTATCTGTGAGGAGGGGGTGTCAAGGGAGGCTCAAAGAGATGAGTCTTGGAACAGCTGCTGTAGTGAGTGGGATAGAGAATCAAATAGCGAAAAGATTGCTTTGCTACGACGAAGCCCAGTTGAGATTAGATACCATAAATTTGAAGTGGACCCAGTCAGCAATGTTGCATGACTTATTTTAGCTTTGTTCAGCAGTGTGTAAGCAGGAACGGATCGTGGGACCAGATCAGGGCTGGCATTTGGCAATGCATGAGAAGAGATAGAAAAAGGAAGCCAGGGATTTGAGAGAAGATAATGTTTAATTAAGGAGTTGGAATTAAGGAAAGAGAAAAGGTCAAAGCCTAGGAAAGTCCTGAGGGTGGAGGGATTAGTGGTCAGGCAAGGACAAATAGGTTTGGGAGGAAAGGTTATGATCAGATAAAGGAATTTCAGAGTTTTTGATCAAGAAAATGGAACACTTGGGAGTGGTGCCAAATTAATGGTGGAGTCATCCCTGTATGTAAGTGATATGGATTTAGAGTCATGGGAATTGATTAGATTGTAAAATTGGAAGGTTAAGGCATTTCTGTGAACACCAACATGTAGGCTGAGGTGGTAAGAGCTGGCATGAAGGAAAAGACTGTCAGCCATACATTCAATTCTGAGAAAAAAGAGAGAATGTCCTGAGGATTCACCACCAGAATGTGGATTGGATGGGAAAGGTTGGTTAGAGTTGACTAAATAATAAATAGCAAGAGTGGGAGAGTCTGGAAGTAGCAGTGGGGAACAAGAATTCTGACACTACCTCCACTACCACCACCAGCACCAGCACCAGCACCACCACCACCTCTACCACCACCCCCACGGCCGCCACTACCCTGGAACAGGAATTGAAGGTGGGGGCTGTGAGAAAAGGCACACCCAGGTCCCTGTGAGTGCCAGAAGATAAATTGGAACCTGAGAGAAAACAATGTAACCTGAAGGGAAGCTTTAAGATTTTAGAATGGGATTTTCATAATTTAAGGAGGCATGGTAGAAGGGCAAATCTGGGGTGGGTCACTGGAGCTCTAGGGTTAAGGTAGATGGGAGTGGCTCATCCTTAGGCAATAGGGATTCAGTACTGGGGGAACTGGGAGAGAAAGAGCATCAATGGACCATTTCTGCTGGTGAGGGTGGTTGGGTTAGACATTTCTATCTGAGCAAGTGTTCCACGTAAGACTCTTAGGGTGGTCACAATCTATCTTCATCATAGCTTGGTCTGTCTCTCCATCCTGTCCCAGTAGCCTGGTCTTTCTTGGTCTCAGTTTCCCCCTCTGATAGATAAGGATTCCTAAATTTGCTTCCAGCTTTAACATTTTGAATGATACACTTCCCCAAAGCTAAAAGGCCTTTTTCTCTTCAGATCCTCTGTGGGACTCCTCTCCTGGGAAGCTCTGGGCTGCTTCTGCCGCTAGGATTTTGCAGCCCCTTTCTCTCCCAGGATCAAAAGGAGGCCATTTTGGACCCTGGATTCATAGTTGGTGAAGCAATTGCTTTGCTTTTTCCCCACACCCTCATCAATTATTAGGGGGGAAAATCGAGACATTCAGCAAACCCACTAATTTAAAAATCAATTTCTCCTAATAAGTTTTCCCATTTCTAATTGCCAACTTTGCTGGGTTCTGCTCCCAGCGGACTTCTCCACTTAGTCATTTGCTCTCCTGGAATCAGAGAGACATTCTTTGTCACCTCCAACACGAAACCATTCCATCAGTCAACAAATATATTACTGGCCACTGGGCATGGGACCCTTCCAGTCGATGGCCTTTACCCAATCCGTCTGAAATGATGGGTTCCAGGCTATAAGGTCCTTCTCCACCTGAATTAGGTTACCTCCAAATATGCTTTTTGTTTTAAGGGCCCTCCTAGTTCTATATTCTAGGTGCCAAGATCCCTCTCTGCTCTGACATTCTGTATTCTAAGGTCTTTTCCAGATCTGATGTTCTATTTTATAAGGTTCTTTCTAGATCTTATATTCTGTATCCCCATGTCCCTCCCAGCTCTGATATTCAGTGTTCTAAGGGCTCTCCCACATCTGACATTCTATGTCCTAAGGGCCCTCCCAGCCCTGACATGCTGGGTTCTAAGGGCCCCTTCAACCCTGACATTTCAAGTTTTTAAGCTCTGATACTCTGTGTCTCCCATAGCTCTGACATTCTTTTTCTCCTTGGCCAGCCCAGCCAAGCCCTTTCCAACATCATTACTAATCAGGGCTATGGCAACACAGTTAAGCCCTTTTTCCTAGGGGAATAAGGAATCAGCTGCTGCCTTTCAGAGAGGCCTCCTCCTTGGCCTTGCATTCTCTAGTAAAGCAGCTTGAGCACATTCTGAAAGCAGTCCCTCTGGAGAAAGGGGATGGGGCGGGGACCTATCGGCTGAGGGGGGAAGCACCCCCCCATTTCATGCTCTGACTCCCTGAGAGATAATCAGCTTCCAGCAGCCTGCTCTCCTCCTCCAAGCTGGAGCCCATCAAAGTCCTTGCGAGCAAAGTGGTCTGACCCAGAAACAAAGCAGTTACAAGAATAAACTTCTCACAGTGGCAGCCTGGCGACTCAGTGAAAATGAGATTTGTTGGAGAAATCAGCCCAGTGACGGAAACAGCTGCTTACAGGGCAAGCCAGAAGACCGATTCTGGGAAGGGATTTTCATTTATTTATGTATTTTGCTTTTGGACTTCAACCATTCTTGGATTTGGGGTCACAAGGCCTGGGTGTGACTCCTGACTGCTGCACTCACTACTTTTATTACCCTGGGCAATATTTTATTTCCCATCTTGGGCCCAGTTTTCTCATCTCTAAAATGGGCATGATAGTTGGCATCCTATCTCCCTCACAGGGCTGTGGTGAGGAAGGTGTTCCGTGCAGTTTAGAGAGCCTGTGGTCTGATTCCAAGCATAAGGTAGGAAAGGCATGGCCTGTACTGGCAACTGGGTTGGCAGGAACCTAAACTTCATGGAAGGGCATGAGGGGAAGTAATGTCAGATAATCTTGGAATGTAGGCGGGGATTGCCTATACCAGAAAACTAGGGGGTGCCATAGTGCACAGAGCACTGGGCCTGGAGTCAGGAAGACTTATCTTCCTGAGTTCAAATCCAACCTCAGACACTTACTAGCTGTGTGAAGTCATTTAACCCTATTTGCCTCAGTTTCCTCATCTGTAAAATGAACTAGAGAAGGAAATGACAAATGACTCCAGTATTTTTGCCAAGAAAACCCCAAATGGGGTCATGAAGAGTCAGACATGACTGAAAACAACCCAATTAACAACTCTGCTTATACTATATTCCTTGGATTCAGACACTTGATTTACTCTGTGGTTTGGGGGGAAGGGGAGACAGACTCCCTTGCTCCTTTCCAACTCTACCAGTCAACACAGGTCTGGCCTCAACAGGCAACTCACTCACCCTCATGGGCCCCACCATCCCCCACCTAGAGAGACTCAATAGAGTTCATATTGAGACAACCTGGTATTTATCTGGGACTTCCTACAGAATTGTATAGTGGGAAAAGGCCTGGAATTGGAGCCAGGAAAACCAGAGTTTGAATCCTGGCTTTCCCCTGTTCAGAGGTTCCAGCCAGGCTCATTCCCAGTATACAACATGTCACTACCCACCACTGAATCTATGGTCTACCTTCCAACTGAATGGCTCTCTCCAAAGAGTCCAGTCTGATGGCCTTTTCTCCCTCCTCAATCTTCCTGACCTCTGTCCATCACCCTCTCCTCCTTGACATTCTCTTCTCCCTGGGTTTTCAGGACATTCCCCCCTCCTTCCACCACCACCCACGCGCGAGCGCATATATACACACATACACATGCACGCACATGCACGAGCGTGCACTCTCTCCTCCTACCTCTGTGACCACTTCACCTCTATCTCTTTTGCTAGATCCTCCTTCAGATCATGCCCTCTAGCCCAGGGCTCTGTTCTGGGCCCTCCTCTCTTCTACCTCTATACTCCTTCATTTGGTGATCTCATCAACTCCTATGAATTCAATGATCGTCTCTGTGCTTATGATTCTCAGAACACTTCTATGGGAAGGAGAAAGAGGAAGGAAAAGGAAATAAGGACCTACTGTGCACCAGACATTGTGCTAAGTTCTTGACAAGCATTTTCTCATTTGATCCTCATAACCACCCAGGGAGGTAGGTGCTGTTATTATTCCCATTTTACAGTTAAGAAAAATGAGGCAAACAGAGGTTAAGTGACTTGCCCAGGATCACACAGCAAGTAAAGGGCTGAGGCTAGATGTGAACTCAGGTGTTCCTGACTCCAGGCCCAGTGTTCTGGCTTCTTATCCAACCCTAACTGCTCTGTTGACCTCCAGATCTGCCTCTCTAACTGCCTATTAGACATCCCAAACTTGAATTCAACATGGCCAGATCTGAACTCAGCATCTTCCCCACCAAAATCTCTCCACCTCCAAACTTCCCTATTACTATTGAGGTCACTGCCATCCTCCCAGGCTCCCAGTCTAAGTGTCATCCTCACATCCTCCCAGTGTGTTGCCAAGACTTGTCCATCTCACCTTTGCAATACACCCCCTTCTCTCCTTTGCTGCTGCTACCGCATTGGGGCAAGCCTTCATTTCTCTCCTCCACTATTGTAATGGCCTGCTGGTGGGCCCTCCTACTGCTAGTCTTTCCTGTGTCCAACCCATTCTCAATTCTCCTAAGTAATTTTCTTAAATCACAGGTCTGACAATGTCACACCCCGCCCCACTCAATAAACTCCCAATGGCTCCCTATGCCCCCCAGGATCAAATACAAAATCCTTCAGAACTTGTCCCTTCTCTACCTTTCCAGTCTTCTTATACTTTACACCCCTGTACCCTACCTTGATCCAGTGACACCAGCTTCTTTGTTGACATTCTATCTCCTGGCTCTGAGATCCTAAGGCTGAGGCATCTGAGACAAAGTGTACCTGGACCCTCAGTCTAGTATGTAACCTAACCTAATCTAAGCTCTCTATGTACAGGAACTAAAACTTCTCTATTTATAATTGATAGAATATCCTAATGGCAGATTGTGTTCGTCCTTCATTGCCAAAGAAGACCATGATGCCATCAGAGAAATGATGACATGACTTGCACTTGACTTTGTTTTGAGTGAGGAAGGACTGTGAGTGGAGGAGAAGTGAGGCTGCTGACCTTGCACCTCCCTCACTCAAAACAAAGTCAAGTGGAAGTCGTGTCATGTCATCCATGGCAGAAAACAGCTAAAGAAGGGACCTTTCCCTAGTGAGTTTTGGTTTGTTTTGGTTTGTTTGCATCAATGAGGACCTGAGGCTTAAACCAAAGAAATGAAGCCCTAACTGTGGAGTTTCAGGACTCGGGATACAGACCTCATTAACCTTAAAAACACTATTAGAAGCATAACCTTTAAGCAGTCACCTCTCTTCTTTATGCCTCTGTTTTCCCATCTGCAAAATGGAAAAAGTAATCCCTATCGTTCCTTCCTCCCAAGGATGCAGGGAAGGTTAATGCGTTGTAAACTTTTGCTTTTATTTCTGATTTATTTTTAGAGACCCAAACCCTTCCCAGCTCCCCTTGAATCACACCTGCTGGGCCAGCCCCATCTTTCAAAGGCTTCTAGCCTGGCAGTAAAATCCATCACAGTGGTGGCCCCAGTCATCCCTGAAACACAATTCCCTCCCCCATCCAGCACCAGAGCCCTGCTGGGAAACAAAGATATTTGGGAGTTAGCCTGGTGGAAGAGATTGCTTTTTATTTCTCTCAGTAACGCCTTAAATACAGGGTACAAACTTGCTTCCAAGCTAGGAACTGCTTCCAGGCAGGGAGGCTGGAGTACCAGGAAGATGGGTGAATTTTTTGTTTTCTTTCCCTTATGATCACAGTCTTTTAGAGTCCAGAAGGGACAGAAGATATCGTCTAGTTGAATCTCCTCATTTTCCCCTGACAAGGGACTGGAGATGGGAAGGGTCTTTCCCCAGTCACCCAACACGGACTAACTGGGTCACAGGAAAGGGGTTCATACCTTGATGTACCTTCTCCTCTACTGGGCCAAGATGCTCTAAAGAAGACTCCCTCTCAGGCAGTTGTTGGCTGTTTGTCCTTCATTCTCGAAGAAGACCATGATGCTGGGAAGTGATGGAAGTGAGGAAAGGCTGTGCAAAGTCACCAACCTCACTTTCTCCTCCGGAGCCATCTGGGTCCAGAGGCCAGATAGAGATCAGGAGGACTGGAGGTGGCCTCCAGTCAGGCAATGGCCTGCAACTGGATGACCAGATGACCTCTGAGGTTCCCTCCAAGTCTTAGACTCCTTCACCTCCTCCAGGAAGCCTCCTGAGCTACTCCAAACCTTTCAGGGTGGTCTCACTCTCCTGATATCCAAAAGCACTGAATGTGAAGCCTACTCCTTTCCCAGTTCCTTGATTTTGCCCCCTTTTTCTGTGTCCCCAAACAAACTTGGGGGCAGGAGGAGGTAGGCTCATCCAGGAAGGCTGCTCCCTCCCCCCAAGTTGGCCACAGTCTGCCCAAGCCCATGCATGGCATCAGGGAAGTGACGCCATGACTCTGCAAGCATGCCATACAGAATTGTTGAGTGATTGATGGCTGGGGAAGGGTAGTGGCCCTCAGCCAGAGCCTGAGCAGGAAGAAAGGGGAGGGGGAAGCTGGGACTGAGTTGTTAGCATCAATCCAATGATCCGCGGTGTCATTTCTCTTGCCTGGGGATTTGTTTGGCTGTTCCTGCCCCTCTTTGTCACTGAGACAGCCCTGAAAGGCTCTCCCATGGCCCACAATGGTCCTGTCATTGAAATGATTCTATTTAATGGCAGCTGCTCAGCCTCCTCCGGGGCCTTTGATGAGTGGGGTAAATAGAGGCTCATTGTGAAAGGACTCTGGCTGTTGAAACCTTGACAGCCTCATTCAGGACTGTGATGCTGGAAGGAGGGAAGAGGAACCAGAACTATGCCTGGAGCCAGAAGGGTGGGTTCATTGGCCTGGCAGAGGTAGAGAGGAAAAGGCATTGGAAGAACAAGCCCCCAAAGTACCCTGGAAAGGGGGCTGCCAGCCATACCCAGAGCATAGTCCATAGAATGCCAGGGTTGGGCAGAGACTACAGACATAGCGCGTCAAACTTGGAAAGGATCTTAGAACACTGAATGTGGGACAATGTAGGATCTTAGAACACAGAATGTCAAAGTCGGGAGGGTCCCTAGAACGTGAAACATCAGAGCCAGAAGGAGCGCCCTGAAAACATGGAACATCAGAGCTGGAAGATGGAATGTCAGATTTGGAATGCCATTATCTCAGAAATGGATGGACCTCAGAGGCCATCTAGTCCAACCCCCACTTTACTAAGAACTCCAGGTATCTCAAGCCCATCAAATAGCATTCTAGCCTTTGCTGGAAGGGTTCCAGTGAGGGGGAAATGCCACACCTCCTGAGGTAGCTCAGAGACAAGTCTGACATCAGGGAGGTTTTCATTATGACCCAACCTAAATTTACCTGTGTATGATTTCCACACATTGTTCCTAGTTTAGCCCTCTGGGGCAGATCTATCCTGATGGCTTTTTCAGGCAGTAATTGCCCCTTTATGTTGTTGATGTCTGTCAAAAAGGACCTTGACATCAGGGAAGTGATGCTATGACTGAATTGATTTAAGTGAGGGAGGACAGTGCAAAGTCATCAGTCTCACTCTCTCCTCTGGAGCCAGCTGGGTCCAGTGGCCAGATATAGATCAAGACAACTGGAGATGGCCCCCACCTACCCATTTAAATCAGTACTTAAAGGCAGGTAGGATGTTCACATCCAAGTCTTCAGGCTACACCCTCCCAGACCCTTTGATCCAACCAACCAACAACCAACCAACCAATCCATATGGCAAGGTCATGGAGTCCTTCACCACCCAATTGTTCTCCTCTGGACACTCCAGCTGAATGTTGTTAAAATTTGGCATCTAGAACTGACCAGAGTCTTCTGGGTGTGGTCTGGCCAAGGCCACGTTCAGCAGTGACTATCACACCTCTCCTGTCCTCTTGGACCTTTCAACATAGCCTACAGTTACATTCCATGTTTTGGCTCCCATATTAAATTACTGTTTGCTGTTCACTAGAACCCTCAGATCTTTTTTCAGGTCAGTGGTCTAATTACACCCTCCCCAGCCTATACTTTCTGAAGCATAATTGAGCTGATTTTTAAAACCCAAGTGTAGAACTTTGTATTTAAGTTGGTTCCCCGGCCTAGCCTGTCAGATTTTTGGATCTTGACTCTATCAAATCCAGTGTGTTAAGTATCTTCCCCATTTAATGCTATCTGTGGGTCTGATAAGCAGGCCATCTGTGGTTTTATCTAAGTTATTGATAAAAATGGTCAATAGCACAGGAAGAAGCAGAAATCCCTCTGATGACTGCACTCTCAGAACCTCAGAACAACGTCAGAGCTGGGAAGGACCTGAAAATAGAGCACGATCATGTGAAAAGGTACTTTAAAGTCTCAACTAAAATCCCATCTTCTACTGGAATCCTTCCCCAGCCCCTCTTAAATGCTAGTGCCTTCCCACTCTTAATCATGTCCTGTTTATCCTATATGTATTGCCTGCATGTTGTCTCCTCGTTAGACTGCTCTTTGAGAGCAGGGACTATCTTTTGCTTCTTTTTGTATCCCCAACACTTAGCACTGTGCTTGGCATGTTATAGGAGCTTGTGGTGTTTAGTCGTTTTTCAGTCCTGTCTAACTTTTTGTGACCCCTTTTTGGGGTTTTCTTGGTAAAGATACTGGAGTGGTTCATCATTTCCATCTCCAGTTCATTTTATAAGTGAGGAAACTGAGGCATACAGGGTTAGATGACTTACTCAGGGTCAATAAATATTAATTGATTGATTCATTGAGGTTGTCACGTCAAACCCTGCCATTTTATAAGATGAGACTGTAGGAATCCCCATAAGGTAAAGTGACTTCCCTAAGGACATAAGAGTAAGCTGCCAAACTCAGGTCTTCTGGCCCCATATCCTGTGTTCTTTCCCTTATGTGATGCGGTTGCTTAAAAAAAGTGATGTATTTTGGAAGCCGAAAAGACTGTCTAGGCATCTGCCAGATGGATGGTGGCTGGCTTCAGCCTATCCCGTACCCCTCTGTCCCTGGCAAAAGCCTCCTGTCTGGCACTAAACCTGAAGAGCTCACTTTGGTTAGTGGAGCCTAGAATGTCACAACCAGAAGACACCTTAGAATATAAATTGATTGAATGGCAAAGCTGGAAGTAACTTTAGAAAATGGAATATCAGAGGGGAGTAATCTTTGAGGTTATCTAGCCCAACCCTATTTAACATTTTTTAAAGCTGATGTATTTTGTTTTCGTAACTATATTTCCCAATTTCTCATTCCCCATCCAGAGCCATCTTCTAAAACCACGGTGGGAATCAGAATCCCTGGGGAGCCATGGCTTGACCCTAATGGGGACCTTGGAGTAATCCCAAAGGGTGATTGACCAACGAATCAGAGGATGGGAAGGTAAATTGCAACCCACCCTCCCCTTAGTGGGGCTTGGAACGATAAAACTTTTATTGAGTATTTACTATGTGGAAACCACTTTGCTAAGTCCTGGAAACACATATAGAAGGGTAAGACAGTCTCTGCTCCTAGTGAAGGAAACAAGGCATATGGAAGATTTCAGCTGCAATTCAGATGGAAAAGTCTCCCAGTACTTGGGGTACAGAAGCAAAGCAGATGCTTTTTCCTTAATGTCATTTCCACTGATAAAATCCTATCAGTTTCTGACGTTGAACCATTTGACAGTGCCAAGGACTTTGGTGGTGAGAACTTTCTCTTCTGGATCTTGGGCAGCTATATCTGTATTACTGGCAGGAGCAGTTGCCAGGCTGCATCTCCACAGGGAGACAGCTGAGGACACTGGACTGGAAACACTGCTGTTCTGGAGGCCCTTGGGTTCAGGGTCCAAGATTGTCTCCAGCAGCATCAGGGTAGTGGTGATTTGGCATATCTTCTGCCTCTTGTCTCTCCCTCACAGTGCCTGCTTCTTCAGTTAGTCTGGCCTGCAGACCCTGTGAGCAGCACTTGGTTGGAAATTGGTGAGGATGCGGATAGAGAAGAGTATCTACAGGTGTCCATTCCCAGAGGATGGCTCTGAGGCTGGTGGTCTGGATAAGTGCCCAAGGCTCCTGTGCCCATCTGCCTGGGGGTGGTGTTGAGTCAGCAGCTGTGGCTGGTGGTGATGACTGGGCCCCCTCCCTCCACAATGACTTCTCTCCTCAGTGATGGCTGTGAGGGCTGGCCTGGAAGCAGGTCTGGTGGTTGGGGGAATATGACTGTTACCAGACTCTGAGGGGAGGTGGTGGTCAAGGTGGAAGAGGGGCCCTGATCTGCCTCGCACAGAATGCCTCCAGTATCTCCCTCAGGGAACCTTGATTCCAGCACCACTAGACATTATGCTCAGTGTTCCCCCATTCCACCTTGCTCTACTGAAGCTCCTGTGGGCCCCTCTCCTCACTAACTGAGCCCCCATAGCAGCAGCTGTACAGATACCTTTGGGACACACACACACACACACACACACACACACACACACACACACACACACACACACACACACACACCCCAAGCCATGTCCTGACTCACAGACCCCCTCGAGGCTATGGCAAGCACCCCTTGGGGAGTGGGCTCTGTGTTTTAGGACAGTTACAGTCAGCCAGCAATAAATATTTTCTAAGTACCTACTATGTGTCAGGTATTGTGTAAACGTTGGGATTACAACTACCACAAAAAAAAAAAAAGACAGTTCTTGCTTTTAAAGAACTTACAATCCAATAGAAAAAGACAACGCACAAAGGAAGCTGAAAAGGTGTAGGAGGGCAGGGGAAGCGGGAGGCACAAGAGGTCCAAAGGAAGGCAACCTGGCAGGAGATGAAGGTGAGTGGCAAACTGGAGTCTCCCTCACGTTTTGTTTTGGGCAAGTCAGAGTGAGCCTCGTGGGATGATCAGGTGTGGATGGGTCAGGGAATATGTACACGACAGGTCTCCCTGAAACAAAGCCTTCTTCTGCCTTCTGAACCATCATCCTTCTAGTCATCTAAGTCTACAAGCTCGCTGCCATCTTTCTCCTTTTTGGAAATCACAAATACCCGTGCACCTGTTGTGTGCCCCATTAGAACAAAAACTCTCTGAGGGAAGGGACTAGTTCACTTTTATCTTTGTGCTCCTGACAGTGACTCACCTGGAGGAGACATTTAATCAATGCCCACTGATGGAACCATCTTTAATTTCTCATTCTCTCTTATGCCATTTATCCAATTGCCTGGTCCAGTCATTTGTCTTCTGCTCTCACAAAATCTCTTCCGTCTGTCCCCTTCTGTGCACTCACGCATCCACCACCTTAGGTCAAGCCTATATGCACAGGTGGTTCTTCATATTTTTCAGTCATGTCTGAGTCTCCATGACCCCATTTGCAGTTTTCCTGGCAGAGATACTGGAATGTATCACCATTTCCTTTTCCAGCTCATTTTACAGATCGGGAGACTAGGGCAAACAGGGTTAAGTGACTTGCCCAGGTTCACATAGCTAGTAAGTGTCTGAGGCCAGATTTGAACTCGGGATGATGAGTCTTCTTTACTCCAGGCATGGCGCCCTATCTACTGTGTCACTTAGCTGCATACATACATACAAACCCAGATGTGGGTGTATATACACATATGTATATATACATATGTGTTTGTAAACATATACACACATATACATCTATATTCTATATCCATAGTCTACTACCTCTGTAAAGAAGAGAAGGAGATGTGTCTTCTCTGCTCTAGGACCAGGTTTGGTCATTATAACTACACTGGATTCCATTTCAGTTTTGTTCTGTCCAGTGACATTGCTGTAACCACTGTACTGCCTTGATAACACTTACATAATTTATCATCCCTTCATATGTCTCTCCATGTGCCTCTGTGTTCATATTTATTTTTCTTACATCACAATAGCATCAAATTACATTCCTGTACCACATCTCATCTAGCCCTTCCCCACTCAGTGTGTCTACTTTATTTCCAATTCTTTGCTACTATAAAAAAAATGCTGCTACAAATATTTTGGTATATACAGGCACTATCTCTTTATCATCGACCTCCTAATTGCATATCCCTAGCAGTGGGATCTCTAAGTGAAAGGCTGGAGACATTTTAGTGGCTTTCTTAATATAGTTCTAAATCCCTTTGCAGAGTGTTTGGATCAGTTCACAGCCCCACCAGCAGGACATTAATGGACCTGTCTTTCCACAGCCCCTCCAGCATCGACTACTTTCTGCTTTTGTCATCTTTCCTAATGTTTTTCATGTTGAGAGTTGTTTTGACTTGAATTTCTGTTATTATTAGAGATTTGAAGCAATCATGTATATAATTTTTAATATTTTTGTAATTCTCTTTTAAGAACTTTTTGGTGACATCCTTTGAGCACTTGTCCATTGGAGAATATTTTTTGGTTTTATAAATTTTTGTGATTTTTCTCTATGTCTTGGATACCAGTTCTTTGCCAGAGATATTAAATATGATGGTTTATGATACAATCAACTATTGATGATATCAAGATATGTACATCATGACTGAACATATATAACCTATATCACATGGTGAGGGAAGGAGAGAGAAAATTTAGAACTAAAAAACTTTTTAAAATAAATATTAAAAATTATCTTTACATGTAACTGGGGAAAATAAAATATTATTTTTAAAAAGCTACATACATCAACAGATATTTTTTAAATCAACTATTTCCTAACCTAGTTCTTTTAATTTAGACAATGTGGGTGAATAAACCACTGGGCCTGAAGTCAGGCAGCCCTGAACTCAAATTCAGGCTCAGATACTTACCAGCTGTGTGATCCTGGACAAGTCAGTTCACCTCTTCCTCAGTTTCCTCATCTGTACAATGGGAGTGATTACAGCACCCACCTCAAAGGGTGTTGTGAGAATCAAATGACCTGGCATTTGTGAAGTGCTTATCCCAGGGCATAGGAATCACTTACTAAACGCTTGTTCCTTCCTACAAAAGCTTTTCAATTTCACATAATCCAAATTATGTATCTTTGGGGAGCATTGATATCCCTTGCCTGGTTAAGAACTCTACCCCTTTGAAAAAGACTGATCTGTTTTCCTCTAATCGCTTCATGTTAGCCTCTTCACTCTGAGAGGCAGTACCAACTTCAGAGTGGTTCAGTGAATTTGGCCTCTGAGAATCTGGGTTCAGCTCCTGGCTCCACACCTACCACTTGTATGATTCGAAGTATCTCACTTAAACTTCTCTGGGCCTCAGTTTCTTCACCTGCAAAAAGAAGGGTTTGGAATCCCAGCTCTAAATTCTTTTATCTTACGATTTTCTCAGGGTTTTTGCAAACATCACATGTCATGGGTGCCAAGCCTTTTGTGCACATAAACTGTGCTATAAATATGAACTGTTCTTATTGATCTTACACTCTTTGGTAGGGAAGGAAAGTGGAACACCTATTTTACATATGC
The DNA here is from genome assembly GCF_028372415.1 of Notamacropus eugenii. Classification (NCBI taxonomy): domain Eukaryota; kingdom Metazoa; phylum Chordata; class Mammalia; order Diprotodontia; family Macropodidae; genus Notamacropus; species Notamacropus eugenii. The sequence goes on along the minus strand of NC_092875.1, from coordinate 72,736,903 downwards.
AGAAACTGAGTTTCATAGAAACTAATGCCCTGCCAATGGCCACACAACTCCACAGGTGGTACCCTAGTTTTCTAATTTCAAGTCTGGGGTTCCTTCTATCACATTACATACTCTTCTTTGTTATCATTGTTCTTGGGCAGTTGGAATCACATTTGAACTCAGTTGCCCCTGACTCCAGGGCTGGTGCTCTGTCCAGTTCGCCACCTAGCTACCCCCACATCATACATTCTTGACCATGTCAAGATGTCTTAAGAAAGCCTCCCAGAATGTTGCTTGGTCCCCCTGTAGGGACTTAGGGGATAACATGTAGAAGAGTCACTCAGTGGATGAATTGTAATGTGCACCATGGGAGGGATTCCCCTCATCAAAGAGAAAGGCTGCTCACCATTGATGTTGGTGACTTGGATAAAATCATAGATGGTAGGCCCATCAATGCAAGAGAAAGAGTCAATACACCGGATTATAAAACTAGGCTCTATTAAGCTCTCCATAAGCCAAATATTATGGGATAGCACTTGTTAGAAGTAAATGTCAAGTCTTTCATTTGGGTTTTTTAAAAAAATTATTTTAATTTCATTTGGATTTAAAAAATTCAAAAGTACAGAATGGAGAAGGGTGATTAGATAAGTTAATAAGAAAGTGAGTTGAAAGTTTTAATGAATTGCACTCTCATTATCAGTGAACAATGCTATTTTAATCAAATCAACAAATAACTGTTAAGCACCTACTGTGTTTCAGGTACTGTGTACTAGGGGATGCCAAGAAAAAAAATGAAAGAGTCTCTGCCTTCATAGAACTCACATTCTTTGTTGGGGATGTCCAATAAAGCTAATGCATTCCAAGGTTGCAATAGTAGCTGTCAGAACAAGAGAGGCAAACTTGGGGAAAGCCACAAAATAGGATAAGGACAGCTAGGTGGCACCATAGTGGATAGAGCGTTGGACCTGGAGTCAGGAAGACTCAACTTCCTGAGTTCAAATCCATCCTCAGACACTTACTGTATGACCTTGGGCCAGTCACTTAATCCTGTTTGCCTCAATTTCCTCATCTGTAAAATGAGCTGAAGAAAGAAATGGCAAACCACTCCAATGTCTTTGTCAAGGAATCCCCAAATGGGGTCACAAAGAGTTGGACATGACTGAAAAATGATTGAACAACAATAAAATAAAATAAGATAAGTATAAACTAGCCCTTTGTTCTGGCAGCGTATCTGTGGTTTAAAGACCTAAGGCTGGGGACTCATGAGATGTCATAATATCTGTTAGAAACTCATTCACAAGAAGCACATTTTTTCTTGTCCTGAGAAGTATTTATCATTGTTGTTATTAACTTGCATTGTTTGAGAGGTTGAATGAAAAAAAGTTCCACTGTACTTTGCCTCGATCAGACCATGCCAGGAGAATTGTGTCCATTTCTGGGCACCATTTCACGAAGGACATTAACAAACTGGAGTGTCCACTGTGGAGTGACTAGGATGGGGAGGGGTCTGGAAACTATGCCACATGAGAAGTGATTCAAAGAACGTGGAGATTTTTTCCCTGGAATGAAGTGAACTTTGAGCAATGGACTTGTAGGAAAGCTGTCTTCAAGTATTTGAAAGAAAGTCACATGGAGGAGAGATTGGATTTGGGAAGCAGAGTCAAGATGGTGACAGCAGAAATAAATACAGGGAGCTCCTCCCCCTGCCCTGCCCCTTGCAGAGAAGGGTCTCAGTTCTAGCTTCTAGCCCAGTCTGAAGCCTGCAGAGGAAAAGCCAGAGCAGGAATCCCAGACCAAAGAGAAACCTACAGTTCTGTCACTCTGAATCTGCACAATTTTCCAGGTAGCTGATAGATAGTAGCTGAATCTAGTAGCAGTTTACTGGAACTCTAAATGGGGCAAGCCCACAGGTTTATTATTTAGATAATGTATATGGAGGAAACAAGCATTTATGAAATCCCTCCTATGTGCCACGTACCATGCTAAGTGCTTTACAACTATTATCTCATTTGATTCTCACAAGAACCTTGTGAGCTAGGTGCCATTATTATCTATCCCCAGTTTACATTTGAGAAAATTGAGACAAATAGAGAGACTTGCCCAGGTCACACAGCTAGTTAGTGTCTGAATCCAAATTCAAAGTTAGGTGTTCCTGATTCCAGGTTCAGTGCTGTATCCATTGTTCCACTTAGCTGCCTCCAACCCAGATCAGGAACTTGCAGAGCTCAGATCATGGAAGCAGCGACCAGATTTTGCCCTGGATTATTTGGGGAACACCAAAAACTCACAAGTTCCCAGCCTGAGCTGTCCCTGAAATCTTGAAAATAGCAGCAAGGCTAGCATAACCATTCCCTCCAAAAGTATTAACCAACATTAATTCCTAAATCAGGAAGTAATCTGGAAGAATGAACAAACAAAAATAGGAACCCCACCATAAAAAACAATCATGGAGATAGGACTAGTAAAGATACAAATGCAGAAAAAGAAAATGACTCTAAAACATCTGTAAGCAAAATCTCAAAGAAAGCACAACTTGGGCATGAGTTCCATGAGAACTGAATTTAAAAATCTTTTTATAAATGAAATGAGAGTGCTAGAGGGGAAAAAAGTTGGAATAGAAATGAGAGCAATGGAAGAAAGACTTATAAAGGGAATTAATAATTTGGCACAAGAAGTACAAAACCTTGTCCAAGAATAAACTCCCTGGATATTAGAAATGATCAAACAGAAACTAATGACTTCATAAAACAACAGGAAATCTTAAAACAAAATGAAAAGGGTAGGAGGGGAAAGAAAATGTAAGGTATCTAATAACAAAAACAAATAACCCAAAAAACAGATCAAAGAGAGAAAGTGAAAATATTATCAGACTACCTGAAATCCACGACTACCTCCCCCCCCCAAAAAGAGCCTAGACATCATATTTCAAGAAATCACAAAATAAAACTGCTCCTATATCTCTTAGAATCAGAGGGAAAGATGGAAATAGAAAAATTTACCAGTCCCTTCCTGAAAGAAACTCCAAAATAAAAACTCCCAGGAATATAATTGTCAAAATCCAGAGTTTCCAAGACAAAGAAAAACACTATAATCAGCCAGAAACAAAGAATTTAAGTTCTAAGAAGCCACAACAGGATCACACATAATTTGGCAGTCAACACCAAAAATAAAGCAGAGAACTTGGAATATGATATTCCAGAAGACAAAGGATATAAGTTTACAACCAAGAATACCTTACCCAGGAAAAGCTAAGTATAATCATATAAGGGAATAAATGATCCTTTAATGAAATGAGAATTTCTAAGAATTCCTGATGAAAAGACTTGAGCTTTATAGAGGATTTGAAATGCTAACATAGGAGTCAAGAGAAATAGAAAAAGGTGCACATGAATGAACAATCATAAAAAATTAAATAAGGATAAACTTTGCATTCTAATAAGGGGAATGATTAGTGTATCCCTCTAAACCCATCATCATCAGGAGTCATAGAGAGAGTCTAATTAGATAGAAAACCTGGGATTGGTTCCAATGTGTCTTAATGATTTTAAAAGAAAAATGCACTGGAGGAAAAGGAATACAGTGGGGGAAAGGGAAAGGAAGGTTAAGTGAAATTATCTCATAATTGTGATGTGCAAGTAGAAGTCTAGGGAGAAAGGGGGAGGAGAAGTGGCTGATGTTCAACACTCCCTTTTGTCTGAATTAGTCAAAGGAAGGAAGAATGCCTACACAATTGGGTACATTTCACTCAACAGGAGAAAAGGAGGGGAAGGGGAAAAGGAAGAAGGGGGAATTAGAAGAAGGGTAGATTAAAGGAGGGATCAGTCCTATGCAAAATAAATTTTCAGAATGTATAAAAATATTTATAACTTTTGTTGATGACAAAGAAAAGGAAACTATTATGCTGTAAGAAACGGAGAATGTGAAAATGATGTCAAAGAAACTTGAGAAGACTCATATGAACTGATACAGAGCGAAGGGAACAGAATAAGAGAACAATTTAGATAACAACGACAATATGTAAAGATAAACAGCTTTTAAAAACTTGGGAACTGATCAGTGTAATGACCAACCATGCTTCTAGAGGACTTATGATAAAACACGTTACCCATCTCCTGAGAGAGAGGTGAAGGATTCAGAGTGTAATTTGAGATTTGTTTGGCATTTTTGTGGTTGTTTTGGTTTGGTTTTTGGACATAACCAATAAGGGAATTTGTTTTGCTTCTCCATACATGTTTGTAAAAGTGGTTTTGTTTTTCTTTCTTTCTTAGTGGGAGGAGGAATGAAAAGGTGGATTTTTGCTGCTTGAAAAAAATTTAAATTGTTCTTTTCAAAGAGAGATTAGATTTGTCAGAATTCAGAAGCAATGGTGAAACGAGATGAGATGGGGGAGGAGGTTGCAGAGAAAGACTTTGGGTCAATATAAGGAAAAGCTTTCAATTTCGTTTAAACCTGCATGATATGGGGAACCTTTCTCATCAAACACATCAGTCACTTGTTTATAATTTATTGCATTGACCAAGGGGATCTCATCATGGGATCTGTGGAGAAACATCAGGGTGGAGAAGGTCTATGAACTAGGGGAAAAAATGATGTTTTTATTTTTTACTAACTCCTAACTGAAATTTGACTTTCCTCTCCAATACGAATGTAGGAAACAAGCTTATTCTTCCGAACAGGAAGCCACAGACTTCGCCAGGCTGGACTGCCAAAGAGGGCCAAAACACAAAAAAGGCTGAGAGAGCTGGAGTGAATTGCCTGTGGTCACATGACTAGTATGAGTCAGAGACAAGACTTGAATCCAGGTCTTCCCAGGCCCCTGTACCTCTCTGTTAACAGTCATGAGATGTATCCATCATGGGATGGGCTACCTCGGGAGGTGGTTTCCCATTGGTGGTTGCAGAACACTTTCCAGGGACTCTCTATAGTCTGTTCTCTTTTAGCTATAGGTTAGACCTCTGGAGCCATTTCCAGTTCTGAGATTTTGTAATTCTCGACTCTACAAGGAAGCATCATACTTGACATTGGGTACATACAGATTGGAACACATGGCCCATCTGCTGGTTGTCCCTTCTTGCTATAGGGATCTCATTGGACCATGTTTTAGCATGGATATTGACAAACTAGAGAACTTTAGTCCAAACATTCCTAACCTTGTTTGTGTTATCCACCCCTCTGGTCATCAGTCTGGAATAAGTCTAGGGATCCCTTTTCAGAATCATGTTTTTAAATGCATGAAATAAAATACATAAGTTTGCAAAGGAATCAAATATTGAAATACAGTAATCAATGTATTTTTTTTAAAAAAGACCCCTGATCTGGAGGAGGACAACCAGGATGGTGAAGGGACTGGAAACTAGTCCAGAGGAAGATTAGTTAAAACATGGAGGTATTTGTGCAGGATACAAGGTGACTTGAGAGGTCCTAATAGTTGCCTTAAATATTTGAAAGGTTGTCATGTGGAAGATGGATTGCCAAGGTGTGTGAGAGCCAGCTCCCACCTGGTAAGCTACCTTGGGAGAGCTGATTGTTAAAATTTCAGTGTGAGCACTTATAGCTCAGAAATTAGCAAAGGCTACAAATCAGGGCTTGATTTATTGATTGGCTGATTGTCTAGACTTAATAAAGTGATGGGAGAAATGTTAATAATTCGGATTAAATCGAGAAGTGCATCATGTCTGTTAAACATTTACCAGCATGTCCCTGGATTGGACTTTGCCTCTTTCTAAGTCCTGTGACCTTGGACAAAGCTTTGTCCTTCTCTGGGACTTGCCTTCTACATATGTAAGCTGAAAGAACTGGGCTGGATGATTTCTAGAACTCTTTTTTTTTTTTTAATTTTGTAATGTTTAACAATCACTGCCATACAATTGCGATTTTATCCCTCCCCACCTACTCCCCACTACCCCCCTCCCTCCCCACGACTGCATACAATTCTGTATAGATTCTACATATACTTTCCTACTGAGTATATTTTCACTATAGTCATGCTATGTAGTCAGACTAAGATAAATGAAAGAAATCGTATAACAAATCAGAACATGATACACAAACACATACACATACACAAACATGATCTGCTACAATATGTGAGTGACTTCCATATTTCTCTCTCTGAGTGTGCCAGGCATTTTGCCTTGAGATCCTCCATTGGGATTTTTTTTTTTTTTTTGGTAAGAAGTTCTTGTGTTATTACAAAAATCTAAGTCTACCAGAAAAAACTCTCACACACTGTGGTTGTTGCTGTGCATAAAGTTCTCCTGGTTCTGCTCCTTTCACTCAGCATCAGGTCATATAAGTCCTTCCAGGCCTCTCTGAAGTCTTCTTGTTCATCATTTCTTATGGCACAATAGTACTCCATTACATTCATATACCATAATTTATTCAGCCATTCCCCAATTGATGGACATCCCCTTGACTTCCAGTTTTTGGCAACTACATAGAGTGCTGCTATAAATATTTTTGTACATGTGGGACCCTTTCCCATTTTTATGATCTCTTGGGGATATAGTCCTAGTAGCGATATTGCTGGGTCAGAGGGTATGCACATTTTTGTAGCCCTTTGGGCATAGTTCCAAATTGCTCTCCAGAATGGTTGGATGCGCTCGCAGCTCCACCAACAATGAATTAGTGTTCCAACTTTCCCACATCCTCTCCAGCATTTATCATTTTCTTGTTCTGTCATGTTTGCCAATCTTATAGGTGTGATGTGGTACCTCAGAGTTGTTTTGATTTGCATCTCTCTAACCAATAGTGATTTAGAGCATTTTTTCATATGATTATAGATAGCTTTAATTTCTTCCTCTGAAAATTGCCTGTTCATATCCTTTGACCATTTATCAATTGGGGAATGACTTGTATGATTATACATTTGGATCAGTTCTCTATATAGTCTAGAAATGAGGCCTTTATCCCCGAGCTTAGCTGTAAAAATTCTTTCCCAATTTACTACATCCCTCCGGATTTTGGTTGCATTGGGTTTGGTTGTGCAAAAACTTCTCAGTTTAATGTAATCAAAGTTATCCATTTTGCATTTCATAATGCATTCTATCTCTCCTTTAGTAAAGAATTCTTCCCTTCTCCATAGATCTGATAAATACACTATTCCTTGCTTCTCCAGTTTATTCATGATATCAATCTTTATACCTAAATCATGTACCCATTTGGACTTTATTCTTGTGTACGGTGTCAGGTATGGGTCTATGCCTAATTTCCGCCACACTGTTATCAGTTTTCCCAGCAATTTTTGTCAAACAATGAGTTCTTATCCCAGAAGCTGGGGTCCTTGGGTTTATCAAACAGAAGGTTGCTATATTCCTTGCCTACTGCATCTTGAGTGCCAAGTCTATTCCACTTGTCTACCTCTCTGTTTCTTAGCCAATACCAAGTGGTTTTGATAATTGCTGCTTTATAGTACAGTTTGAGGTCTGGTAACACTAGGCCACCTTCCCAAGCATTTCTTTTCATTAGTCCCTTTGATATTCTGGACCTTTTGTTTTTCCAAATGAATTTTGATATTATTTTGTCCAGCTCTAGAAAGTAATTGTCTGATAGTTTAATTGGTATGGCACTAAATAAGTATATTAATTTGGGTAGAATTGTCATTTTTATTATATTAGCACGGCCTACCCATGAGCAACTAATGTTTTTCCACTTACTTAAATCTGACTTTATTTGTGCAAAAAGTGTCTTGTAATTGTGTTCATATAATCCCTGGGTTTGTTTTGGCAGGTAGACTCCTAAGTATTTTATACTGTCTACCCTAACTTTAAATGGGATTTCTCTTTCTATCTCTTGCTGTTGGACTTTGTTGCTAATATATAGGAATGCAGAAGATTTGTGTGGGTTTATTTTGTACCCTGCAACTTTGCCAAAGTTGTTTATTAATTCTAGTAATTTTTTACTTGAATCTCTGGGATTCTCTAGGTAAATCATCATATCATCTGCAAAGAGTGATAACTTAGTTTCTTCTTTGGCTATTTTAATTCCTTGGATATCTTTATCTTGTCTAATTGCTATAGCTAACATTTCTAGTACCATATTAAATAATAGTGGTGATAATGGACAACCTTGTTTCACCCCTGATCTTATTGGGAATGCATCTAGCTTATCCCCATTGCATATAATGCTTGCTGAAGGTTTTAGATAGATACTGCTTATTATTTTATGGAAAGTTCCCTTTATTCCTACATTCTCCAATGTTTTTAGTAGAAATGGATGTTGTATTTTGTCAAAAACTTTTTCTGCATCTATTGAGATAATCATGTGGTTTTTGTTAGCTTTGTTGTTGATGTGATCGATAATGCTAATAGTTTTCCTAATATTGAACCAGCCCTGTAGTCCTGGTATGAATCCTACCTGATCATAATGTATTAATCTCTTGATAAGATGCTGTATTCGTTTTGCTAGAATCTTATTTAAAATTTTTGCATCTATATTCATTAGGGAAATTGGTCTATAATTTTCTTTCTCTGTTTTGTCTCTTCCTGGTTTGGGTATCAAAACCATATTTGTATCATAGAAAGAATTTGGGAGGACTCCTTCCCCAATTTTCAAGAATAGTGTATGTAGTATTGGAATTAACTGTTCTTTAAATGTTTGATAGAATTCACTTGTGAATCCATCTGGCCCTGGAGATTTTTTCCTAGGGAGTTCATTGATGGCTTGTTCAATTTCTTTTTCTGAGATGGGGTTGTTTAAGTATTCAACTTCCTCTTCTGTTAATCTGGGCAATTTGTATTTTTTAAAATATTCATCCATCTCGTTTAGATTATCGAATTTGTGGGCATAAAGTTGGGCAAAGTAGTTTCTAATTATTGTTTTAATTTCCTCCTCATTGGAGGTGAGTTCACCCCTTTCATTTTTAATATTAGTAATTTGGTTTTCTTCTTTCTTTTTTTTAATCAGATTGACCAAAGGTTTATCAATTTTATTAGTTTTTTCATAAAACCAACTATTGGTTTTATTTATTAATTCAATAGTTTTCTTAATTTCAATTTTATTAATCTCTCCTTTGGTTTTCAGTATTTCTAATTTGGTATTTACTTGGGGATTTTCAATTTGTTCTTTTTCTAGCTTTTTCAACTGCAAGCCTAAGTCATTGATCTCCTCTTTCTCTATTTTATTTATGTAAGCATTCAGAGATATAAAACTTCCCCTAATAACTGCTTTTGCAGTATCCCATAAGTTTTGGTATATTGTCTCACTATTGTCATTCTCTCGAATGAAATTGTTGATTGTTTCTATGATTTCTTCTTTAACCCAACCCTTCTTTAGAATTAGATTATTTAGTTTCCAATTGATTTTTGGTTTCTCTTTCCATGGCCTTTTATTACATGTAATTTTTAATGCATTGTGATCTGAAAAGGATGCATTGATTATCTCTACCTTTCTGCACTGGATTGTGAGATTTTTATGTCCTAGTACATGGTCAATTTTTGTAAATGTTCCATGTACTGCTGAGAAAAAAGTATATTCCTTTCTATTCCCATTTAATTTTCTCCAAAGATCTATCATATCTACCTTATCCAGAGTTTTATTTACCTCCTTAACCTCTTTCTTGTTTATTTTGAGGTTGGATTTATCGAGTTCAGAGAGGGGGAGGTTGAGGTCCCCCACTAGTATAGTTTTGCTATCAATTTCTTCCTTCAACTCCCCCAACCTCTCCTCTAAGAATCTGGATGCTATACCACTTGGAGCATACATGTTTAGTAATGATATTGCTTCATTGTCTATGGTGCCTTTTAGCAGGATATAATTTCCATCCTTATCCCTTTTGATTTGTACTTCTTCCTGTGATATAATTTGCCATTTTCTGCTTCCCTCTTTCCACACCTCCTATTACATTCCCTTCTCATACTTAAATCATATTTTTGACACGACATCATTTACTTTATGCCCGTTCCCTCTACATATATCCCTTTTATCATAATAGCTGCACAGTTCTCAAGATTAACAGGTATCATCTTCCCTTATAGGGAGGTAAACAGTTTGCCCTAATTGAGTAGCAAGTTTTTGTTTTTGTTTTTTCCCCTCTGTTTACCTTTTTATGATTCTCTGGAGACCTGCATTTGAAGATCAAATTGTCTATTGAGTTCTGGTGTTTTGGTCAGGAAGCTCTGGAAATCCCTTATTTCGTTGAATGACTTTCTCCTTGCCTGAAATGTTATGCTGAACTTTGCTGGGTAGTTGATCCTTGGTTGAAGTCCCAACTCCTTTGCCTTACGGAATATTGGGTTCCAATTCTTTCGATCTTTTAATGTAGAAGCTGCAAGGTCCTGTGTGATCCTGACTGTGTGTCCTTGATATTTGAATTGTTTCTTTCTGGCTGCTTGTAGTATTTTCTCCTTCACTTGATAGCTCTGGAATTTGGCAACTATATTTCTTGGGGTTTTGAGTTTGGGATCCCTTTCGGGAGGGGAACGGTGGATTCTTTCGATGACTATTTTGCCCTCTGAGTCTAGTACTTCTGGACAGTTTTCCTTGATGATTTCCTGGAAGATATTGTCCAGACTCTTTTCTTCATCATGGGTTTCTGGCAGGCCAATAATTCTTAGATTTTCTCTCCTGGATCTATTTTCCAGGTCAGTTGTTTTTCCAATTAAATATTTTACATTTTCTTCTATCTTTTCATTCTTTAGATTTTGTTTGACTGATTCTTGTTGCCTCATTGAGTCATTAGTTTCTACTTGCCCAATTCTAATCTTCATCGTAGTGTTTTCTTCAGTTAGCTTTTCCATCTCCTTTTCCATCTGACCAATTTTTCCCTTTAAGGAGCTATTTTCTCCATTTAATTTTTGTACTTCTTTTTCCATTCGACCAATTTTCCCAGTTAGGTTTTGGGTTTCCTTTTCCATCTTATCAATTTTCCCAATTAGGTTTTGGGTTTCCTTTTCCATTTGATTAGCTCTTCCTTTTAGGGAATTATTCTCTCCAGTTAATTTTTGAACTTCCTTTTCCATTTCTTCAATTTTCTTTTTCAGGGTGATGTTCTCATCAGTGAATTCTTTTTTTATAGTTTTAAAATCATTGGCCAGTTTTTCTTTTATATCCTTCTTCAGACGTTCCAGGTAATCTAGTTGTGCTTGCGAGAAATTCATAGTCCCATCTGAGGTTTCAGATGGAAGTACAGTCTCAGCTCTAACCTCTTTGGTGTTTGTGTTTTGGTCCTTATCCCCATAGAAAGATTCTATGGTTTTTTCACTTTTCGTCTGCTTTTTCCGATTCATGATGTTGGCTGAGTGTTGTAGCTTTTGGTTCTTTCAGTCAGAAGGTACAGATCTTTAAGTTGAGTTGATGTGTGTCTAGGCTAAAAGCAGGCTTTTGTTTTTTGTTTCCCCAATCAACCCTGGGGTTAGCTTGTTAGGTGTGTGGGAGGGGTGGTCTGGTCTCAGGATATCTCCTCAGCTGACTTGAGGCAAAGGCAAGGTCAGGGGATGGTGATCCCAGCTTCCCTATTGTCTTCCCTTTTCCCCTGGAGGGCTGGGGCACGCCTAGAAGCTAACGCGTGTTCCCGCCCCTCCTGGGGCTCGTCTCCCGGCTCTGAGGCTTGCCTGGGTCTCAGTGCAAATTTTCTCTGCCCTGGGTCGTCTGTCCCTCCAGCCGTCTCCGCCACCGTAGGAAGAATCCCCCTTTGCCACTTTTCCAGCCTCTGGTGTTATGAGACCATCCGCCCCCTTCTGCTGTTCCCGCTGATCCAGGATTAATCTGGGGAAGAATTTTATGGTTCCCTCATGTTCATCAGGGGGGAGGAGAGAGCACTTACTGATCACTCTGCCATCCCAGTTCCTGGAAGTTCAAGTAGTGACCCACCAAAGTCCGTCTTCAGGCTGAAGATTTCAAGGGCTGCTGCGCTGATGTCTGGCACTCAGTGGCTCTCACCGGCTCAGCCTGGCTTATCTCCTGCTCCGCTGGTCTCGCCCGCCACTCTCGGGCTCCTCTGGTCCCCTCTGCCCTGCCGCGCTGACCGCGCCGCGCTGACCGCGCTGCGCTGTGCGCCGGGGTCTTACCCCCGCGGAACAGATCCCTCCCGTGGACCCTCCAGTCCAGCCTGGGCTCCGAATCCGTCAAAGTCCGTCACCCACTGGATTCTACACCTCCAAAGTCTGGTCAGACTCTCCCCCCAGAGATATCCAGAGGAGTTTTTCCAGGAGCTTAGGTGAGTCGTTGCTTTCACTCCGCCATCTTGGCTCTGCCTCTAGAACTCTTTCTGGCCTTCACAGTCCCTGATTTTACTGCCCCCAGAGTCTCAGAATTTCAGCCAAAGGTACAGGCAATTTGGGATTAAAGAGGCTTTTCTGGCATTAGTTGGAGCCAAAGACCAGCCTTGCCATGAGGCAGTTCCCCAGAGCCATCCAGGATCTTTGGCCAAAGGGCTGGTTCCTTTGCAGTCCACCAAAACTGTCTATGGCCAAATACCCATCCCAGACCTGAGTCCACAGTCAGGAGGCCTCAATGACTGCTGAAAATGTCATGGGGTCCCAAACTCACAGAAACAGATCTGGCCCGTCAGAAATGTCTACATTCTTGGGCCCTTCAACAGCGTGACTAAGGTCCAGCTAAAAGTGCTCTTATTTCTCTCTCATTCTTGTCTTCCTCTCTCCTCTTTCCCCTCCTTCCCTTTTTCCTCCTCTTCCTCCTTTCTCTCTTCTCTTTTCTCCTTCTCTCTCTCTGTTTTTTCTCTCCCTCCATGTCTCCCCCCTTTCTTTCCCTCTTTCCTCTCTCTCCTGCCCTCCTTCCCTCTTTCTACCCCCTTCTCTCCCTCTCCCTCTCTGTCTCTCCCTCTTCTCTCTCTCTCCTTCTCCCCGCCTTTTTGTGCCAAAGTTAGAAGTGACTCTTCCCTCATATGAAAAGTCATAGTCTGGTGGTCCCAGAATCCAACTGCCACTTTTCTTCTTTCCTTTCCCTCCTGACCATCTCCAGTGACTCCATATTCATCAAAAATCATTCAGTCTGAGTCAAGATGTAATTTTGAGAGGCCACATCATAAAGTGGATAGAAGTCTTGATTTGGATTCAGAGGACCAGAGTTCCAAGCTCAGCTCTTTTCTTTATTATCTGAACAACCTTGGTGAAGTCACTTAAACTCTGTGGATCTTGGTTTCTTCATCTTCTGAGAGTGGGTTGGAGTAGGGGGCTCCTAGGTCCCTTCCAGCTCAGTATTTCTGTTCATTATAGGCACTGCTATGGCTTTCTCTCTTCTCATTGGCTGTCCTTCTCTCCTCAGGCCAGGATTTACAACCTTCACTCACTTTGAACCTTCTTATTCCTGTACCTTGATCTGCCTTCTCCTCTTAGAGAGTTTGAAGGCTAGGAGAGACCTCAGAGGCCATGTAGCCCTTCCCATACCTGAGAAAGAATCCTCTAAAGTGTCTGTCCATATGTGTTGAGGAGATTCCTCTTTCAGGTAGCAATCACAGGGATCCTAGGACTTAGAACTCCCTTAAGTGAGAGAGAGCTCTGACTTCCATGGCCTTCACCCCATCGATAAGCCCTGCTCACACTTCGGGATGTCACTGGTATATCAGTTGGGCTGTGATGGGGGCCATGGTTATTATTGCTGTTTGGGATGGCATTTTTATTATTATAGCATTTTATACTGAAATTGCAGTGCAACCCCACAAACCTGGGACAGACCCATAATTGGAATATGGCTAAGGGAAGTCATACTTTATTTTTAAAAGAGAGAACAGGTGAAAAGGAGTGCTTAAGTAGAATTGTATATTAAAAAGAAAATACTTAAGTTCTATTTTATTTTTAAAAGAGAGAGAGAATAGGGGAAAAGGAGTGGTTAAGAAGAATTGTATATTAAGAAGAAAACACTTAAGTAATGACATGTAGGAACCATAGGTGGGGAATATGGTAGAGAGCGGTTGGTTGAGGATCATCATTTGGAGTCACAGGAGAGATATTGTCCTGTGTGTATACTACAGACCACCTGGTCTGTAAAGAGAAAATAGATGAGATTTTTGGAGGGGGAAGGCAAGGCAATTGGGGTTATGTGACTTGATCAAGGACACACATTTAATAAATGTCAAGTGTCTGAGTCTGGATTTGAACTCAGATTCTCCTGACTCCAGGGTCAGTGTTCTATTCACTGCACCACCTAGCTGCCCTGAAATAGATGAGATTTCAGGAGACAAATCACAAACAAATACAGCATCACAGTTATGAATGTCAATTTTTTTTTTTGGAGGGGGGAGGCAAGGCAATTGGGCCCAACATCACACAGCTACTAAGTGTCAAGTGTCTGAGGCTGGATTTGAACTCAGGTCCTCCTGACTCCAGGATCAGTGTTCTATTCACTATGTCACCTAGCTGCCCCAATGTCAATTATTTAGGCATCTACAGTAGCTTACAAATTCTTAACTTGTCTCAATGATTATTTAAAAAGTGACAGTGGGAACTGAACAAGAAAGAATAGGGCCCATTGGGAGAAGGGGTACTTGATTACAAAAATTCAAGTACAGTGTGGAAAGTATAGTAGACAACAATCCATGTGAAAGAAAAACTGGGGGTTTTAGTGGACTTCATACTTAAGAGGATTCATTAGTGTAACACTGTAGCAAAAAAAATGTGATTACATTAAGAGAAACAGTGATCAAAATAAATTAGCTGATGTCCTGTTTAAAGCACAACTGAAGTATTGTGTTCAGTTCTAGGCAATAATTTTTAGGAAGGATATTTAAAAATTCACATGCACTGTGGCATCTAAAAAGTGTGATTATGGGCAAGGGAGGTATCATTAAATAGGAAGATGCTTTTTGGGGAGGAGATCACATGAAAATACCTCAAAGGATCATGTTAGAGATAAAGGATTCTTAATCCAATATCATCATTTTATAGAAGACCTCAGAGAGAGAATATTACTTGTTCAAGGGCTGAACTGAAGTGCAGTATGAGAGCCCAAGTATCGTAGATTGACAGTCAGGACCTTGGAGAACACCTTGTACTCAGTGTTGGTATCAGAAAGGGAACTAGAAGCTGGGTTTCCTGACTCCTTGTTTCAAAGCACTTTGGACCAGGTTTTTAAATCTACCCTTTTTCCAGAGCAGGACAACAAGCTGAAGTGGGGTGACTGGTTGGGGTAGGGAAGTGAGATAATTACCTTTGATTCTTTTAGGTGCACTCTGGTCCCTAACACCCCTTCCTCCTGACTTCATTCTCCGTGTCCACTTTTCTGAAATGTTTGAGAAGTCAGGGAGAGTAAAATTCAAGGTAAATAAAGTCTCTGGAATGAGAGAAATGCTTTTGGTGCCTTTCTCTGGACTCACAGTGCAGCCCACCACACTTTCAGCCTCTTCCTCCTCCTGACCCTTGGGTTTCCCAGTAGCAAGAGTTGAAGATCCAGGAAAGAGTAGCAGGTGCTTCTCTGGGACACAGTCCTCTAGTGGGGACTGAGGTGCTGTCTCCATTGCCTTACCCTTCTTAAATACCCCTCCCCCAAATCTCCAAGGGATATCCATGGTCAGGGAGCTAGTTCAGGGGTTCTCTGGAGCCAGCTCCAAGCTAATTGAATTCTCAATATGAGCATTTTTTCCACCCCTCCCATTCCCAGCCCACCCCAACCCCAGAAATCAGCAAATACCACAAATCAGAGCTTGATTTATTGTTTTGCTGATAGCTTAGAATTAAAAAATGAGGAAGAAAATGTTAATGCAGAATAAACTTTAAAGTATGTTGTTGCATTTTTTTTTTTACCTCTAGTTGTTAAACATTCACTAGCACACCTCTGGTTGCTTCTTAGGTCACTAGTCCCTGGTCACTCACTGCCCTGTCCCATCTCTTTATAGTTAGAATATCCTTCCCTAAAGGACCATCATCCTCCACACCAAGAGGACTCGCACTGTGCTTGGGTTAGCCCTCCTTTCCCTGCGCTGGACTGGAGCTCTGGTCCTGCCAGCCATAGCCTCCAAACTCTCTCCCCCTCTTCCATAGAATGTTAAGCCCAAGTCAGTCTCCCAATAGGACACCCTAATACTCTCCCTTTCACCACCTTGTCAGTGACTGTTCCCTCCTTGTCCCTTCTTCCATAGAGCAATAAAAGAGCTGTCAGAAACTTTTTATATTTTTCTTGGGGCAAATTCCTCCCCCTTGAGTAAATGCTTCATCCTGGGACAAAGCTCTGGTCTCTTTGCCCTACTTTTGGCTCTGAAGCTTCTGGTCATTGGAAGTGAAAGGCTCAGTGAACCTAAAGGTGGAAGGGATCCTCAGAGGTCATCTATTCCAACTCCTTCATTTTGCAGATGAGGGAAGTGAGGGGGAATTGAGTTGCCCAACATCACAGAGAGATGGGATCTGAACCCACATCCTCTGAATTAAAATTCACTGCTGTCAATGACATTGCAGTCTGGGCTGCACTGTCACTGGTGGGAGGCTGAATAAGATGACTTCTGGAGTCTGACTCAGGCCCTAAAGGATCTCCAGTTAGAAGTAGGGGCAAACCTGAGCCAGAGAGGCCAGGAACTGGTATTTGATGCTTCTGGCTCCCCAAGGCAAGTTGCAAGGGTAATGCACATTCCCAGTCTCCCTCTCCCCTGGGAGCTGAGCACATGGGACTGCAGAAGGCAGAACCTAGCCTGTCAAATATAGAGATAGGACAGAAGGTAACAGCTGGCTCTGTGGAATGAGTGATGAGGTCGGCTGTGTTAAATACAAAAAGATTGATCAGCTGCAGCCAAAGCAGATTCTGGAATCAGCAGGCTGGGCAGGCAAGCCCTTGACTGACAGAGAGAGTCACAGATGGCAGAAGAAATGCAAGGTCAGTAGCTGGGGCCTTCTAGCAACGTCAAATGCCAGGGTGGGAACCATCCAGTCCCTATCCTGTGGTGCCAGCCTGTCCCCCTTCCCTCTATCCCCAGGGATCCATTTAGGATTATAGGATTTGGAATGGAGAAGAAACCTCAGAGACCACCTTGTGTAATCCTGTTATTTTACATAGGAGGAAACTGAGACCCAGAGAGGAAGCCACGTACTTGTCCAAGTACCTAGACATTCTCTTCCACAGGTACTCGAATCCCAGTTCTGTTACACAGGTAATCATCATGAGACTAGAACCCCAGTCTTCTGCCCCTAAACGCATCACTCCTTCCATTAACCCATGATGCTTCTGCACTTTATCATTCATTTTTCCAAGAAGAAAGGTTTTTCAGGAGATGGTTACTGTTCTTTTTTTTCCCCAAGTGCTATTGTGCCTTTCACTTTGACAGCTCAGTTGTTTCCCTTTAACCCATGCTCCATCCCTACCCTACCAGGAATCTCTTCCTTGTAACAAAGGAAAACATTCAGACAAAGCCAACTGAGCCAGCAACCCCATCTGGCTTTGTATATCCCATTGTATACACTGGCAGTTTCCATCTCTCTGCAGAGAAGAGGAAAGTATGTTTCCTCCTTGGTTCTCTAGGACCAAGGTCCAAGCACTTTAGCCTGGAAAGATCTAGTTAAGGGTTCAAGACTAGTCTTTGACTTCAGCTGGAATCAGTTGGTCAACCTATGTGTACAGAACACCTACCGAAAAGCAGTGGGGGTATTTATCCTGGAGAAGAGAAGCCTTGGAAGATGATAAAATTACTGTCTTCAATTATTTTAAGGGCCGTTGTGTGGAAGAGAAAGGAGACCACAGAGGACAGAACTGGGAGCAATGGGTGGGAGTTGTAGGGAGGCAGATTTAGAGTCAATGTAAGGGGAAACTGCCCAACAATATGTTAGAGATATTCTCAAATGGAATGAGCTGCCTTAGAAAACAGCGAGTTCCCCATCACTGGAGGTGTTCGAGGAGAGGCTGGAGGGTCACTTGTTGGAGATGTTGTAGAATGAGTCATATTTTAAAATATGGGTTCGACTGAATGCGCTCTAGGGTCCCTTCTAGCTCTGATATGCTGGGAGAGATATACTCGGAACATAGAACTAGAGGACTGTGGAACATAAACTTTGGGGACTGAATAGGTCCCATAAATATAGAATGCAGACCTTAAGAGCTGGGAGGGGCTTTATAATGAATCTACTCCAACTTTTCTCTTACAGATAACAGTACTGAGGGATCAGGAGAAGGCAATTATCTCAATAAACCTAATATCTTGAGCTGGAACTCAACCTCAGGTCTTCTGGTCCTGTGATCTGCTGTATCCCAGTACCCTGTGACTCCTTAAGAGGTCAGTGATTATGGGGAAGGACCTTGAACCCATGGCACATGAGGCCTCTGTAATAGAAGTATTTTTGCTGGGCAAAATAGAGCATCAGAGCCATCAGGCTTTGCTGATGACAGATTTGCATATCAAAAACAGGAATATGAACTTGTAGAGTGGAGGACACCCACCTTGCCCTTTTAGCTCACTTATTATTTTGTCTTAGTTTTGATTGTAGCTAAGCCAGAGAGGATTTTAGGAGCATCTAAGAACACTACACAATACATTCTCTGGGTTTATTCCAACCCCACCTCATACTAGCAAGTTGCATCCCTCAGAGGGTACCTGATGACTTTTCCTCTTGGGGTTTTAGGGTAAAATCTTGGGGCGATCCTGGATTGAGGCTTCCGACGCTGTTGTTCACAAGCCCCCATCTGGGATTTCCTACCCAATATCAATTAACCAGTTGATATTAATTGACTTATACAAAAGGATGTTTGCTGAGAAGGTATAGCAAGGACAGAAGTTACAAAAAACCAAAACCAGCCCATCCCAAACAGGAGACACAGTCTCCCCTCTGCACAAGCACAGTCCCTGGGGAGAGTGAGCTCAAGCTTAAAGCACAAAGTTCCCTATGCATTCAGGCCAGGAGTAACCCCTGGCTCTGGAAGTTCTTTTCTCCCTCTGTGAAATCTTGACCAGGTTCACATCTGGGTTCAGGGTAGCTGATGGACTAATGACCCTTTTTCAGCTGGGCTGGCTCCTTGTGATATCTCAAATATGGGGTCAATTCTCAGGGTTGGCTACCAGCTCCAGTGGTTCTGTTTATCAGCTCTGGTTGCTGAGGGAATCTTTGATGAAAGGAAGGAAGCAGCATTTATTAAGCACTTACTGCATACCAGGCACTGTGCTAAATACTGGAGATATAAATATAGGCAAAAAGAAAAGTAGTTCCTACCCTTGAAGAGGGGAAAACAACACATAAAAGGGAGTTGAAAAGGGCAAGAGAATAAAAGAAGACACAGAGATACCAAGCAAGCAAGGACACATGATTTTGAAGTCCAGAGAAAGTCAGGAACAGGGAAGAGAATGAAGGCAGGCTGGTTCAAGTCCCTTTGCAAAGTGGAGGCTTCCAACAGGCTTGGCTCTTTCCATATTTCAAAGGACACAAGGTTGTAACATGGTCCATTCCATCATCTGAGTCAGGAGAGAACCAACAGAAAAGAGAGAGAGAGGCAACATGTGTTCACAGACAGATGGAAGATGAGTGGAAGACAGGACCCGCTGTCTCTCCCCAAACGGTGGCTGAAAGCAATCCTCTTCCCTTGAAAGTCACTAGGAAAAAGAAAAGTGAAAAGGACCAAGGACAGGGGCATAGCCATCCTTGCAGGGTGTCTATGCAAACTCTGATTCCATTCTCAGTGCTTCCGAGCTCTAAAGTCAAGGAGAAAAGTTGTCACCACACAGTACCAGCTTCTTTGTCACCAGTGGCTGGAAGAAGGCTCCCCAAAGTTTCATGCATTAGATTGAAACCTAGCAGAGAAGACTATGCAACCTCTAAGGTCTGGGCCCAAATAGGGCCCATTATGTCAGGAATTATGACTAGTCCAGCATCCCATTAGAACTGGAATTCCAATCTAGATAGTAATTTATTACAGAAAGCTTCCATCTTCCCCCAGACATGGGATACATACATGAAGAAAAGCTAATCTTAGCCTGGGGACATTCTGCTTAAGTTCTTGTAAGCTGGGTATGGTAGCTAAAATCAAAGAATTGTGAGCCCACCATTATGACAGAGAGGTTCTATCCATACCATAACAGGCTGAATCTGAGATGGTTTGGCTGGCATCAGAGATGAAAACCTTGGAGCAAAGTGCCCAGCAGAGATTCTGGAACCAGTGAATACAATGCAATGGGGCCAGTAAAACCTAGGGGAGAAATACAGCCAGCAGAGAGACTTTTCCCAGTGAGGAGTAGGCCCCATGAGCCCAGCTGAGATACCAAAACTAGAGAACGAGGTTCCTGCAGATATTATAGGTCAAACTCAGCCCAATGAATGGGTGTAGAGGTGCCATCATCAGCCAAGTGAGAGAGGTCTCATGAATTCACCAGAAGATATAATCAGTCCTATAACATTTAGAAGTAGGAATTATCTCTACGTGGAAGCTCAAACAATCCTTATGCATGCTTGCTTGTTTTTCCCACTTTGGGCATGTCTATTGCTTTTGGAGAGTGTGTCATAGATAGGATCATGGAGGTCCATGTTCTTCTGCAAATCTTCTTACCATTCTGAGTCACTGAGTGCCTTTGCCTGGAACTGATTTGTGTTGCATGGATGACCAGAGAAAGTCAACGTTGATGGAGAATCATGAGAAGACTTAGTGGGGGGAAATGATAGTTGTCTTTAAGTATTTGAAAGTTTGCAAAGTGGAAGAGGGATTAGATTATTTTACTTTGCCCCAGGGGGTGGGTCCAGGAGCAGTGAAGGAAGGTTATAAATACAGCTGTCCAAAAGACAGATGGGATGTCTCAGGAGGTGGTGTTTTCCTCTTCCCTAAAGGTCTTCAAGCAATAACTTCTCATTGGATAGGGAGTAGTAGAGTCTTTTTCATGTGTTGCTTGGGGTAGAGTGATGGTCCCTGAGGTTCCTTCCCAGGTTGGAATTCTATAAGTCTTGTACCCCCAAGTCAACTTAGGAATGTCCTAACAGTGAGTCTGGGCTTTCTCCTTCAACAGAATGGCATCCCAGGTGACACAAAAAATCTTTGAGTGTGTACTTAATGATTAATTTAAAAACCAGGCAAAGTAAAAGTGTTTTCCACCAGGGCCTGGGCTAGAGAAAAAAGAGAACTTTGTTTTCCTAATTTTGCTCTTCAATCTGGCTCTGTCATTGATTAAGGTAGAAGGGTACCAATGGTCTTGACTAACTGGTTTGAACCAGTCTGCAATAGGGGGACAGAGCTCCAGAGACTTTGGTCAAAAATCAGTGCCATGGTTTCTATACACCAGGAATCTTTCAGAATGTTGTCCTACCATCAAAAAGCATTAATTACCAAGTCCTATATGACTGGCACACAGTCACCTGTCCTCCAAGAGCTACTACCTGTAATGAGTACAATCTTTTGGGCTTGTGTCTACTGAGAGACTTCTGGTGAGATGGTTAAGTGAGAGGCAGTAGGAAAACCCTATAGAAAACCACTTCTAATACAGCAAAGAAACATAATGGGGTGAAGAAAAATATCTAGAAGGAAATAACACTGCCTTATCTACCTCTTGCCCCTCAGATATGAGAACAGAATCATTATAAGAACCCCCCAGGGAAGCTGAGAAGTTTAGCAAGAGGATGAAGTGAAAGGAAGATAAGAAATTGGAGAAGCATGGGAAGACTTATATAGACTGATGCAGAGTGAAGTAAGCAAGCAGAACCAGGAAACAAAACACTACGTTGTAACTGGTGAGAAAAAAAATGAAATGACTAACTGAAATGACTAAATGCTATGTAATTACAATAACCAATGACCTGAAGAAAAGTTGAGATATATATATGTGTGTGTGTGTGTGTGTGTGTATGTCAATATATATGGACACATTTCATGTTATAAATATATAATATATTCTTTACAAAGAAGAGGAAATATGAGCATATATATACATATACTCATATACATACATGCACACATACACACACACCTTTCTTCTTTGCAGAGTTGGAGGACTATAGGTAGGGAATACTGCATATGTTGTCAGACTCAGTTGATCAATCAACAAGCGTTTACTAAGTGCCTATTATGTGCCAGGCACTCGATACTAGGTGTTGGGTTTACCAGTGTGCCAGATATGGCTTTAAGCAATGGATCCTGGGAACTGGTGGCTTTGGAGGAGGAGGTGATCATTTTTATTTAAAAGTAAACAAAAGAAACAGAACTAAAAAATTACAGAGATGTAACAAGAAATATTAGAGAGAGGTCAAAAGACAGAAAATTAGGACAGCATGGTCTCTACAGAGCATGTCAAGAAAGGGGAAGGCTGCTACATGTTTCTCCCATCAGTGCCAAAGTTCACTTTCATATGGTTAGCACTAACATAGCACTTCCAGGTCTCATCTGATTCTCACAACCACTCCGGGAGGTAGGGACTACTCATCTCCATTTATAGATGAGGAAACTGAGGCAGAGGTGAATTGACTTGCCCAAAGCTACACAGCTAGTAAGTGCCTGAGGTAGGATTGCAACTCATCTTCCTGACTCCTGGTCCAGATCTCCTCCAGGGTTTCATGATGATGCTGAGGTAAACTTAGGGCTTGATGATTAAGTTGGCAGACCCTTCCAAAGCAGGGCAGCTAGTTGGTACAGTGGGTAGAGCAGGAGACTTGGAGTCAGGAAGGCTTGATTTCATACCTGTCTCAGACACTTACTAGCTGTGTGACCATGGGTAAGTCACTGATCTCTCTGCATGTCTATCTTTCCAGGACCAGCCTAAGTTTAGTGACTTGTCACCAGAAAGTAACTTCCAGGTAATGGGCAGCTAGGTGACTTAGTGAACAGAATACCCACCTGGGAGTCAGGAGATCCTGAGTTAAATCTAGCCTTAGACATTTACTAGCTGTGTGACCCTGGGCAAGTCACTTGACTTCTGTCTACCTCAGTTTTCTCCACTGTAAAATGGGCACAATAAATAACACCTTCTCCGTATTGTTGTGAGGATCAAATGAGATGATAATTATAAAGCACTCGGCACATAGTAAACGCTGTATGTCCGCTGTTATTTTTAAGGATTTTTTTCATAGCACTCATAGGAAGCCTCAACAAACGCACAGAGGGACCTGGACCTACACCAATCCCTCCCATTGAAGCATATAATCCATTTTCTTTTGGCAGGAATTGTTCAACTTAATGAATACAAATTTACTGAAGGCTTATTCACAGGTCAGGCACTGTACAAAGACTTGCCTCCAAAAAAAGAAAAGTTCCTGCCCTGAAGGAGCTCCCATTCTTAGGTGGAGATCATGGAAATTTTCATAGAAGTGGCCTCTGAGCTGAGCCTAAAGGGAAGGTAAGATTTCTAAAGTGGAGGTGAAGACAGAACAATTGAAAATGACTTGTGAGGGGCAACCGGGTGGTACAGTGGATAGAGTAGTGGCCCTGGAGTCAGGAGGACCTGAGTTCATATCCGGCCTCTGACATTTACTGTATGACCCTGGGCAAGTCATTTAACTCCGATCACCTCCCCTGGGGCAGGTGGAGGGAGAAGAAAAAAGAAAATGGCTTATACAAATGCATGCAGGCAGAATGTGGAATTATTGAGTATGTGGAATGACTAGTAGCCCAATTTGTAAAAGTAGTATTAAATCAGTCTTGAAAAGCAGTAGGGAGAGGGATTATGGAAGGCATCTTATCTTGTAGCCAATAAGGAAGGAACCAGTGAAGGCTCTTTAAGAAGCTGAGTCATAGGGTAGACACTGTGCCTTGGGAAGAGGAGGCTGGCAGATATGTGGAGGATGGACTGGAAGGGGGTGAGGCTGAGGTAGGGAGACCAGTAAAGATTCTCTTGCTATGCTCTAGGTGAGAGGTGACGGGGGCTGTGTTTAAAGAATATAGGAAAGGACAGATGGCAGGGATGTCACATACAAGCGAGGCTGAGAATTATTATTTATTTCCTTTGTGCCCGCCCACCCCATCTCCCATCGCCCAAAAGGATCCTTGGGGTCTCATCCAGTTCTATCATCATCACTGACTTTTATATATTATTTTTATCATATTATTTTATATTACTTATAGATATAATATATATTATTTATACTTGTATGGTATATATATATATATATATTAAGATTTATAAAGTGCCTTAATGCATCATTTCATTTAATCCTCACAATCACCCTGGGAGGCCAGTATCATTATTTCTTCTCACCCCTCACCTTTTTTTCCTAGATAAAAAAAATTTAGACTTAGGCTGGAGAAGTGTCTTGCTTTCAGTCACATAGTTGGTAAGTGTCCAGAGACAGATTTAAGGCAAGTTTCTTCTGATTTCCAGTCCAGCTTTCTTGTATCACCCTACACAGGATCTTAATGATTCTATGCTACAGAAGATGTGACCACAAAGGTAGACAGGGTAGTAGGTTTCCTCTTATCAATCACATAAAAGGTACTTCAAGAAGCAAGAGATAACACAGGATAAGCTAGATTTAGAGTTTGGAGGGTCTGGGTTCAAATCCTGACTCTGCTCCTTGTGACTGTGGGCAAGTCCCTTCATCTCTCCAGGGACTTAATTTCCTCATCTGTAAAATAAATGTTACACTAAGTAATTGTCCAGTATTTAGAAGCAAAAATAATTGCATTCCTCAGCTTCATAGCACTTCCTCATAACAACCCAGTGAGTTAAGAAGTATAAGGATTATTATCTTTATTTTAAATGTTAGGAAAGTGCAGCCCAGAGAAATGAAAACACTTCAACGTGGCTCACTTGGCCAAAAAGCATGAGTTTGGTTTCTAATTCAGGTCTAGTGTTCTTTGCCCACACCACAGATGCCATAATCCTAGGGACAGTTCACGTCCTTTTCAGCGATCCTATGATGTGCTTGGGGTTGCTTAGAGGTTCAAGACCAATAAATCCTGGAGTCCCTGAGGAAAGCTGGATCGTCACTCTCTCGCCTCTGTCTGATGCCAATTTGGGTCCCCTGATGGTTCCAGCAAGAAATAATTCTGCTTCCCTCCATTTGTGCAGAACAAACTTGCTAAATAAATCTAATTTACAGATAAAATTGCTTTGCATTGAGTGAAATGAGTAGAACCAGAATAATTTATACTCCAGCAACAACATTGTAAATAAAGGCAAACAACTTTGAAAGACTTAAGAAATCTGATTGATACAATGACCAATAGTTCTATTGGACAGATGATGAAATATGCCATCCACCTTATCAGAGAGAAGATGGACTTGGGGTTCAGAAGTAAGAAAATGAAATATAAATATATATGTGTGTGTGTGTGTGTGTGTGTGTTTATACACATACATTATAGATACACCTATATAAATATTGGACATGAATAACATGGACATTTATTTTGCTTGGTTATGCAGATTTGTTTTGAGGGTTTCGTTTTCCATCTTTTTTTCATTTGTGGAGGTGAGAGGAAGAAAAAGTAATTTTTGTTCACTGAAAAAAGTAAATTTTAAAAAGTAATCTTGCATTCATAGATTTCTACGCCAGGCATATCTCCCACACTAATCTATCTGCTTTACTAACTGGATGGTATCTGAATTGAAAAAGCAGAGGTTATGGGGGACACGGAATAGGGATAGTTTTGCCAAAATGGAAACATAGAAAGGATGAGATTATTAGAGATAAGGTAGAGTGGAGAGAGTGGCTTTGGAGACAGAGAGTCTGGGTTCAAATACCACTTTTGTATCTTTTGGGTGGTTTGTGATCATCTAAAAAGGACACACTCATCAACAGCCCAGCATAGCATCCATCACCAAGAACATCTTGGTTGAGAACCTCATTTCCTTTTGTCTAATGGTAGATTGGTGGTGCCCATAGAATTTACAAAGCCTTTGTTTATCAAAAGTTCTCATGCTATCATGGCAGTCGAGATAGAAAGATGCGGTTGTACACTACATGCAGTACAATTAGGAAGACTCAGAACTATTTAAATGATCTGACCCTAAGATTAGTCATTGATGCCCCTGTCAGCACAGAGTGGGCCAAGGATCTGTGCTTGGCCAGTTGGATGATTTTATCATTACTGTTCAGTTGTTCCAGTCATTCTTGGCAAAGATACTGGAGTGGTTTCCTCCATTTCCTTCTCCAGTTCATTTTACCGATGAGGAAACTGAGGCCAACAGGGTAAAATGATTTCCCTGGGGTCACACAGCTAGTAAGTGTCTGAGGCCAGATTTGAACTCAGGTATTCGTGACTCTTGGTCCAGCACTCTATCCACTGTGCCACTTAGCTGCCCCACATACCATTACTGACTAGATGTACTTTATTATTGTTGACTGAATGCAGTCTTCACATAACACAGATCTGAAAGAACACAAATCAGGATAAGAGAATTAGGATCTGAGAGAGAGAGAGTGAGAGTGAGACACACACACACACACACACACACAGAGAGACAGAGAGAGAGAGAGAGAGAGAAATCTCAATAGAATACTGAGACAAATATAATGAAGTTAATAGGGATAAATGAAAATTTCATAACTCACAGATTTAAAGTCAGATAGGACCTTATAGGTTTAGTCAAGCTTCTCCATTTTATAAAGAATCCAAAGCCCAGAGAGATCAAGTCATTCACATGCACTTAAAAAAAAAAAGCAATGTCACAAATCCAAGGTGAGGGAGGGCAGAGCTAGGCCACAGTTTGTCTGAAAGAGGGTTTCAGTGGACTACAAAAGGCATATGGGCCAATAGTGTGACATGGTGACCATTAACATTAAGAGAAGAGTATCACAGTAAGTAGAAGGAGGGGAGGTGACAGTTCTCTTGGAGACTGGCATTCTGGCTCTAGATGCCACATTTGAGGAAGGATGGTGCTAAGCTGGAAAGTATTCAGGTGAAGGTGACCAAATGGTAAAGGACCTTGAGTTAATGCCACAGGAGGAAGACCTGAAGGGCCTTGAGATGTCTACCTGGTTAAGAGCAGACTTCAGAGGACCATGAAAACTGTGTTCAAATATTTGAAAGACTACTGGGAAACAGAGGTGAGATTTGTCTCTCTTGTCTCTGGTGGGGAGAGAGAGAGGTGGCTTTATGTTGGGAAAAACAATTAGAACCATTCAAAAATGGAAGAGATTGATCTTGGGAGGTGGTGGGTTTCCCCTCCCTAGCAGTCTTCAAGCAAAAGAAGAAAGCATTTGTGGAAGGGATTCTTGTTGCTGATAAGTTGGACCAGAAGACCTCTGAGTCAAGTCCTTTCCGACTCTGAGATTCTGTGAGCTTTTTATCATCACTCCAAAAAAGAAATGAGTCCTGATAGGACAAGGGTAAAAGCCAAGATACAACACAGGACAAACCAGACAGAGATTGCACTGGTCCCACTGTTTTGGAAAGGGCAGCCAAGGAAAGAGCTGGAGTTCAAATGCCTGAGGATTCAGGGACAGCATGCTTCCCAGGGAGATTCCTACTACTTTCTCTGGTTCCCAGGATATCAGAAACATTCCCAGCATTCCCAGCGTAAATACGAATGTGCTGGGAGTCAGGAGCTGGACCTGCAACTGAGCTCATCTGAGGGAGCAGAATTAGGCAACTCCAACATCCAAACCCTTGTCCAGCAAATGCCACGAAGGGGGAATAAGCATTTCTATGGTGCCTACTATGTGCCAGACATCCTAACACCACACTATGTGCTAAGTATTCCATTTATTAAAAAACACAATCACATTTGATCCTCACAACAATTCTGTGAGAGTTAAATGCTGTGATTATTCCCATTTTACAGTTGAGGAGACTGAGGCAGACAGGTTAAAGTCAGCTAGTGTCTGAGGACAAATTTGCACTCAGGTCTTCCTGAGTCCAGGCCCAGCATTTTATCCATTGGGTTGGACCTATCCAGCTGTTTGATCCACGATTTTACTGGATTCAGATCTCCCAGGCACTGGATTTAACTTGATTTGAATTTACCCGGGAAGTCCTTTGAGTAATACAGAAAGAAGGGAACTATCCAGATGTTTTAAAATGGGAAGCTAGAAGAGGGAAGGGTGGGGTGACCTTCTCCCCAGCCTCAAGAAGCCTTGTGCCAGCCTCCTCTGGGCTTCCTTGGCCTTCTCCCCACCCCCAATTTTGAACATGGTTCACACCCCTTGCCTGGGTGCACTTGCTCCTCAAAGTCTCACTGAAGTGATTCTCTTGGGTAATGCCCTGGGAATAAAAATTCCCACTTACAGCTCGGACCCGATGGAATCACCGTAGACTTGCTACTCATCAGAAATTCTATTTGCAGGAAGGTCAGGCCATACAGACTCCCCAAATCTAAGAGGAACCCTCAAAGGCCTGCTAGTCCAACCCATACCTGAGCAAGAATCCTCTCAAAGATTACAATTATGCATAATAGCTAGAATGGATATTACTGCGTTGAGGTTCACAAAGTGCTTCATAGCCTACCTCTCTTGATGTTCACAACCCTGTGAGGCTGATGCTGTCATCATACCCATTTTACAGATGGGGCTGAGAATTTAAGTGACTTGGCCCAGGCGTCACACAGCGAGTGACGGAGGCAAGATTAGATCTTCCTGACTCTAAATCCACCAGTCTCTTCACAGTACCACCTGGCTGCCTACACATTCGTGAAGTGGATACCCGGCCGTTGCTTGATGATCTGTAACGAGAGGACTTGTTACCTCCTGAGGCAGTTTGTTTCATTTGTTGGTAGCCTTGTAAGGGAAGTTTTCCTAAGAGCCAAGCTCAATCTGCCTCTCCAAACTTAGAATAATAGATACTGGGTTGGAAGGGATATGAAGAGATCATCTAGTTCAACTCTCATTTCATCAGAAAGGAAATGGAAGCCCAGTGAAGAGGAATAACTTGCCTGAAGTCACTGAGGCTCCAAAATGGAGGTTTGAACTCAGGGCTTCTAAATCTCATAAACTTGATGCTACACTCTTACCTACTCCTCCTAGCTCTGACTTATGGTTTTAGGGAAACAAAATCCCATTTCCCCTTCAAATAACTGAAGACAGCTATCACTTCCCTCCTTGGGCTAAATATCCGTAGTCCTTTCACCCTTCCTCATATGTAGCCATCTTGAGGTCTCTGACCCCTACCCTCCCAACCTCCCTCCTCTGCACTCCTTAGCTTTTTGGTGTCTTTCTTCCTAAAACATTGCATCAGGGATTGAACACATTGTTTCTCCAGATATGGTTTGAGCAAGGCAGAGGGTAGCATGAACAAGGGGTCACCTGAAGAGCCCCAGACACCAGGCCTTTCAATATGATCTACGATCATCTTTGATTTTTTGGCTGTTATTTCTTGTTGTTGGATTGAACTCAAAGTAGCCCTTCTATTTTCCAAGATCTAAAGATCATCAATATTGTGGCTCAGCAATCACAGCCAAGTTCTTTCAGACTCTAGAAAATTTTTTACCCAAGTCTTAGTGACCTGAACCCAGTGATGGCAGAAGATACTCTCTGACCACTCTCTTAGGTATCTAGGGTTCCCACTTTCTGATAACCATTTTTTGGACATAACCATCTAGGACAAGGGATATTCTTCTTGGAAGAGAAAATTAGACCAAAATAGTTGACTAGTTCAACTTTCTCCATGTCATCCTTGTACTTTTAGACCATCTTCTGATTCTTTTAACCTCTATGCAGCTAAAGTTAATTTTAAAACGTTTTTTGGATGTATTTAGCATTCATCACTATTTTCAGGTCATTCTGGAGCTTGGAACTCAATACTATGGTTTCAGGACTGTATTTTTCAACAACTTCTACCCAATAAACAACTGGAAAGAGGCAGGAAAGTATATTGGGTAGAGCCTGCCTCAGACATGAAGATCCACTCTTAAGTTCTGCCATTGGTTGGGTAACTAATTTGTTATAATACAAAGGTTCTAATGCTTAAAGGCTACCCAGAACTTTCCCTGATGGGTAATAGAAGTTTATCTTCATTTTACAGATGAGTAAACTGAGGCCTTAGAGAAGCAGAAATTTCTCTGACATCTGCAGTCTAGTGGCAGAGTCATGAATCAAATAAACTCCTGTCATCTGACTCCAAGTCTAGTGCTCCCCAAAGTTTACATGTCTGGGGCCATGTCATTTTCCCCATTTCCCAAAAAATAAATTACAAGTAAACTCCTTTCTTTCCTCTCCCTCCTTGGTAGGGAGACCTCATTCAGTTACACACATTAAAACATTTGGTGTCTGTTCATCCCTAATCCAGACTGATATTTCAGTTCTGGCCAGACAGATGATGGCCCATCCAAAATTGTTACTCTATTTTACATGGTCTCAAAAGCAGAACAAAATTACACACCATCTGCACAAGAACAGACCACCTGCAAGCTGCCTGCAGGACCACAGAGAGGTTAAAAAATTACGCTCTCTCTGTCTACAGTTCTATGTCCAGGGTTGAAGACTACAGTGCATCTGTCAGCCCACACACACTGAAAATAAAAAGCCTGCTGAACCCTGTCTTGCTAATATTGCCAGAATTGTCAGCAAAGGCTGAAAGGGTCTGTCTTGTGTTGGGTTAGGGAGCCTGGTCGTTGGTTACATGCTCTCCTGAAGAGCAAGCAGCATTTTATCCTGGAAGCCTTTGTTTCATCGTGAACATAGCTTGTTAAACATCACCTCTAAACAGAAATAGGTTTTGCTTCTCTAAAATACAAACCTCAACTTTGATTTGGAGTCGGTGGCTGGGCCGGCCAGATAGAATGCAGGGTTTCCAAATCAATGTTGTTAAATTCAAACAGACCATGTATTAGAAACCTTGTGAGTTACATAGTGACTTGGTTTTAAGTGGAGTATCTCAGTTTTATCGTATTTTTTTTATTTTGTTAAATATTTCTCAATTACAATTTAATCTGGTTCTGGCCACACTTTGGAGTGCTGCAGGCTGTGTTTTATATGGCTATTCTGGACTATCTAGACAGTATCACACAACCAAAGGGCTCCAACTGGAGTTAAGATCTAGGCCTGAATAATTAATAGCAGTGGGCCTCTAGGCAAGTCACTTCCTCTCTCTAAATCTCCATTTCCTACCTCGCAGTGGTGGTGAGGGTCAGATAACAGACACGATGCACATAAAATACTTTGCAAATTTCAAAGCACTTTACAGATACGGGTTGTTATCATTAGCAACCTCTTCACCCTTTTGACTTTTTCAAGTTTTTTTTCCCCTTCTCTTATTCTCCTCAGGGAAGGTAATATTGTTCCCATTTTATAAATGAGGCAACAGGCCCAAGTGGGAATTTACTTAAGTCACATAACTGATTATAAATATATCACTGTAAAAGCAGGAAAAACTAAGAACAAAATTGGAATAAGGCGGCTGTGGTGTGTTGGAAAGAACGCTGAACTTGGAGTAAGAGGTAGATGGGAATCCCAGCTCCACGAGTACTCTGTACTGAAGCAAGTTCCAGAAATCCCAGGCAAAACTACAATGTACAGCCTAAAAGGCCTCACAGGATTCAGGACTGGCCAGGGCACCGCACAGGTGTGGAAGAAAAGATTCACACTTACTCCCTAAGTGTGAGGGATTCAACAATTCAACAACTTTTATTAAGTGCCTAGGACGTGCCGGGCACTGGGCCTGGCACTCAGATACAAAGACAAAAGCCAAACAGTCCCTGCCCTCAAGGAGCTTCCACTCTACTGGGGAGATACAACATGTACAGGCTAAGTAAATACAAAGTAACTTCAGGAGGCAGAGGGAGCTGACACCTGGGAGATGGGGAAAGACTTGCCAAAGGGGGCGGCACCTGAGCTGAGCCTGAGAGCTGGGGGCAGGGGGTGTGCATTCCAGGTGTGGGGGACAACCCGGCCAAGGCACCAAGACAGGAGATGGAATGCCTCGCTCTGCTTAGCTCAGGGGATGGACAGCCAGCAAGCCAGTCTGGAGCATGTATGGAGAGGGCAGAGGAAGCAAGAACACAACACGGGTCTGTTTTCTCCTCAAACTCCTGGACATGAGCATAAAGACCAGTTCTGTTCTCAATGTCCTACCTGACCCTGGGCAAACCACTCTGAGTGCTCCCCGAGCAGCAGGCCTGTGCCTGCACCCCCATCCACAAGATGAAGGGGCTGGCCTGCATTGAGCTGACAGGAGGAGGAGGAGGAGGCCGTGTGTGGAATGCTGGCTTTGCTAGATGAGTCACTGAACTGATCTGGGTCTCCGATTAATGAGACCAGTGGCCTAGACAATTTCTAAGCCTTCTTCCAGGGGCCAGTCCTATGGCCCCAAGCTGTTTCTCTTGGAAGCCATCACTACATGCCTTTAAATACTGGGTCAATCTTATCTCGAGACCAATATCCTGTATGTCCACCCTGTGCACACGCAGCTGGATGGGCCTTATACTCTTTGTCAAACTGTCTGTCTCCTTCAGAGAGAATTATAAAGCACACCACCATTAAAAAGGGGCTTGATTATCAGCCCTCTTGCCACCTAAAACACCAAAGGCACGTCTCAGAAATGAAGACATTTCAAAATAACGAGCAGCCAAAGCATGTGTGTGTGTGTATTGTATGTGTGTGTATATTGTATGTGTGTGTGTATATGTGTATATGTGTTTGGGGGGGGACAGGCTCATCCAGGGGTCAGTCCAACAAACAAAGAACAGTTTTCTAAGGGTCCAGAGTATCAATTCAAACAAAGCAGTCCTTGAATATAGGCCCTGGAGAATATGTAGCTGCTCATTTTGACAACATAAATAGTATTTTTAAAAAGGGACTATGAAAGGATCTAGGAAAGGTGCTGTTTCAGCCAGGACTGCTATACAAAGAAGGAGATCCCCACAATTCAAGGTCCCCACTGCCCACCCCTCCTCCCCAGCCCTTAATCTCCCCCTTCCATAGCAAGAGTTCTCTGATGTCAACATTCTCTCACTTTTTTCTTTTGAATAGTACTCTCTCTGGCCTATCAACCTTAAACATCTTTAAAAAATACATGCAGATTATTCTTTCAATCATTTTCTTGTGAATGGCAGGAAAACACTCCGATCAATGCACAGCCAGATAAAACGAGGCTTGGCCTCAGATCTGCTTACTTTCCAAAATGACATACGAAGTACATTTTCTCTCTTCAATTCAATCTAAGATTTTAAAAAAGACGCAGTTTCACTTCAAGTTGAAACCAACAGCTTAACCCCACCCCCACCCTCACCCCAATAAAACACCAGGAGGAACGTCATCCAACGACCTCAAGCAGCAAGCGAGCACCTTTCTGCACAGAGGAACTCCACCAAGGCTCTCTGGTCAACGAGGCAGCAACAACACAAGGGGTCTAATTCCACCTGTAAAGAACCAGTTAGCCACTCCCTTCAGAGTGTCCATGGTTGGTTGTTCAGATGCCAGAAACTGAGAAAAATAACACCTCTTGTGTCTTATCTACAAAGCCAGCTTTTCTGAAGAGGCTCACCAGGAGTCAGTGTAAACATACGGTTAATCCCTCAAGGAGAAACTCCCAGGAGTCCCCAGGAAGCCTCAAAACAAGGTCACAGCATCCAGGGGCAAATCTCTGACCCAGACACTGATCTGAAGAAGACTGATCTTTCCCCAAATCTGTGGTCTCTTTTCCTGCCTCTCCTTCCCCAGTTTCAGATCACTTCTTAGCTCATGGCTACCTGGTGGCTCAGCTGTGGGGGATGGTGGGAGACATCTTTTGTGGTCTGAAACAAAACCCCCCAAAATTGATTCCGCTAAGACTTATTAACGGAGACAACCAAATACACCTTGGCCATGTGCTCAGCACACCAAAAAAATCAAGGTCTGCCCCCAGCGTACATCCCAAAGGGCAACCTAAAGGGGTCTCTCTTCTGCTTAAACAGTTGGTCGCAGCCACAAAGGGGATGAGGGAACTTCTTTAAACATACATATATACCTCTGAGACTTCAGGTACAGAATGATTCTCACAATAGTAAGAAGCAAAAGATCAAGCAAACCAGAAGAGAAAGTATGTATTTTGCCTGGCAAGCACAGAGGTGCTGGCCACGCATCCCATCTGCCAGGGGTGTGGAGTAGCAAATGCTCCCAGGATCTGTGACCAAGCAGAATCCTTAACCTTCCTCTTCTAACAGCACAACGGGGCCTGGAGTCACTTGGAGGAAGCAGCAGGGCAAAGGTAGCAAGGCCTCCCCTCCTCCCCCAGTGCGTGCCCCAGCCCTGTCTGTAGCCCCACCTGAATGACTGACAAGCCTCAGCACGGCCACTAGGAGAGAGAGCAGTAAAAGAAAATCGGCTGCTCGTAACACAAACACCCTCAACTTCCAAGACATTCCAGCTAAAACACATTCCCTGCCCACTCAATATACAAATAATATTTAAAAACAACAACAAAAGAAAATGAATGAGATGTTTTTTCTCTCCCTCGTATTCAGTGTTACTCAAATCCCATTTCAGTTTGTGGGGAAAAGAACATTTTTTTTTTAAAGCCACAAATCTAGAAAACCAGTTTGGGGATTTTTTTTCTTTCCTTCTTTTTCCTTTTTTTTCTTATATTTTTTTAAACAATAAGTATTTATAGAAAGAACTTCACAAAGGTGATTTATATACAGAAATCACAATCCCAAAGGCTGCTTCAGTAGTCAGTGAAATAGCACCTTTTCAAGATGAGAGCTTTTACATGGTTTAAAATTCTGAGTAGTTTTTGCTTTTGTAACGTAATATTTAACCCTTCCTAGCCTAAGACAAGAGTCAGGCATCCATGTGCTCCGGGAATACAAGCTCTTCTAAAGCATCCAGGTGACATGCAGTCTGAGAGGTTTACCATCGCTTCCTTTTCCTATTACCGTCAGCAGTGTGTTCAGCAGAGTCGAGGTAGCCTGTGGCCAGACAAGTCTCTCAGATGGTCAAAATTAAATGTAGATGAAAGGAATTCACAGCAAGTTATTGCAGGGGGAAGGAGGAGGGGGAAGGGAGGGGGCTGTCCACTTGTTCCACAGTTTCCTGGGTGCTTTGCTGGGGTAAAGGGGTCAAGGTGGGGATGAGGGGGAGGAGGGGAGGGAGTCACGAGATGTTGGTTTTAAAATTATGTTTGTACTAAAACATGTGGCTCTGGGCTCCGGGCTGGTATTGTGATTGCAGGAGGCTCTCCATGAAGGCCAGGTAATCAGGGTTCTGTCCATAGTCCTCAGAATTTCGGGCACTGCCCACCCTTGGGCGCTTTGCTGCCTTTGCCTCCTCTCCTGAGAACACTTTCTCTTGGGGAGCACCCGTGCTGACAGACTGCAAAGACAGGAAATACAGTTCCATTAGAGGATCGGCAGAGCGGACAGCTCAACTGACTCAAATTGCTCTTGTGAGGGGTAGCCAAGGCCCACTGGTCTTCAACTTAGACAAATACAGGATTTAGAACTTTAGGGATCATCCTATTTCTACTGTGATGGCAGGACTCCTCAAGCTCAGGGATCCCTGGCTCAAAGTCCTCAGGCAGACCCTTCCCACAGCTTCCCCCTTACTTTCTGCTTCCTGCTTAAAGAAAGCCCAAGGGCTTTTCCCACCCTAGGTAGAGGTTTTATAATACCCTGATATGTGTGGTGTTAGAGAAGAATGCATGAAACCTTCTGTCTTTTCATCTTCTACACTAGTTACTTTGTAAAACCAGAAATTAGGCACAAAGCCTGGCTTCCCACAAGTTCAAAAGACATTTTAAAAAAGCAGCTAGTGCCTCTGTGTTACCCACCAGTCTAGATTTGACTCTCTTGGGCAGCTCCTCCTCAAGGGTATAAATGTCACCACGCTTCACCATCAGCTGGGAACCATCCTCAAACTCCACCTACAATGGAAGCAAAAACAAAAGACGGGATGCCATCGGACTATCCCCTCCATAAAGGGAGAGACCATGTCTCAGCCAAACTTCCTGCCTCCTCCCAGGACCCTGTGCATGTTGCATGGACCTAACATTTGTTGAATTGAGTGAAGAAATGGCTGGTTCCTCAACTAGCACAAAAGCACTTCTGATCTTAGTCTGAGCATCTCATCTTCCAGCAGAGACGTCATCCTGGCATGAGTCACCCAGCAGGAGCAGTTTATCTTCCCCTTTGTGTACCCTCTGGACTCTTGGCTGCCAAAAGACTTACTTTACATGACAACTCTGGACTGATCTTAATGGAAGCTACAAGGCAGAAAAGGTCCTTCTGGCTACTCTTTAACACCTTTCGAACTCATGTTACAGACAAGGTGACAAAACTTTGGGGTGGAAGCATTGATCAGAGAGCCCCAAGTTCTGCTATCAGCTGTCTGTGTGATCTTTCGAATCTCAGTCTTTCCATCTATATGATAATGGGATTGGACTAGGAAGAGCTCTGACGGCCCCTTCTAGCTTAAAATTGTTTAAACCTATGATGTTTTATTCCCATGAATCTTTGAAAAAAGGATGATTGTCCAAATGTACAAGAATCCAAGCTGCTGGGGATGGAAGCTCAATTCCAGGTGGACAGTCTCGGGCGGGTAAAGGTGGGAACTTCTAAATCTTAGAGTTCTCACGAGACCCCCCCAGGAAACGACTGGGAATCGAGGTGAACCGAGCTATCTCGTGTATTTCCGCCTCTTCCCGTGAGAAACGTGATGGGAGAGAGCTCTCCCCGCCCTCGAGATTGTCCCGGATCTGGGCACACTATTGTTATCTAACAGCACGGTATTCAGATGCAAACTATGCTGCTGGAGAGTTTAAGTAGGATCAGGAAAGCCTGAAAGTTCTCTTGGGCGGAGGGGCGCGGAGCGGACAGGACAACAAGGCTCCGCTTTTCCTCTCTCCTCTCTCCCCTCCCCCTCTCTCCCCACTTACACTTCTACTTCCAATCTCTTATTGTAAGATCTTTGCCTTCTTGGGAGATTCTTCGCTCCCTCCTAAGGAAGAATTCCCCTGCACTTGTAACTAGACCCTGAAATAAAGCTCAACCCTTGTTCGACTCTGGAACGTCCTTTCTCTCATACGAGCATCCGGTTTGGCCAACTGAAGACCTCCGATAGAGATAAGGGAAGACTCGGGTAGCCCTCAGGCCTCTAGGCCTGGCACCAAGCCGCTCCCCAATTGATAAATGGTCAAAGGGTATGAACAGGCAGCTTTCAGAGGAAGAAATTAAAACTATCTATAATCATGAAAAAATGCTCTAAATCACTATTGATTAGAGAGATGCAAATAAAAACAATTCTGAGGTACCATATCACACCTGTCAGATAGGCTAACATGACAAAACAGGATGATGATAAATGGTGGAGAAGATGCGGGAGAGCTGGAACACTAATGTATTGTTGGTGGAGCTGTGAGCTGATCCAACCATTCTGGAGGGCAATTTAGAACTATGCTCAAAGGGCTACAAAAATGTGCACACCCTTTGACCCAGGAATATCCCTTCTAGGGCTGCATCTCAAAGAGATCGTAAAAATGGAAAAAGGACCCACATGTACAAAACTATTTACAGTAGCTCTCTTTGTGGTGGCAAAGAATTGGAAATCGAGGGGATGCCCATCAGTTGGGGAATGGCTGAATAAGTTGTGGTACATGAATGTAATGGAATACTATCAAGTAGTATTGATAGTAGTCAAGAAATGACAAACAGGAAGACTTCAGGAAAACCTGGAAAGACTTATATGAACTGATGCAGAGGGAAGCGATTAAAGTCAGGAAAACATTATACACAATAACAGACAGTGTGCAAAGACTGGTTCTGATAGACTTGGCCCTTCACAGCAATGAAAGGACCTAAAACATTTCCAAAGGATTCATGATGTGAAATGCCATCCACATCTAGAGAAAAGCTATGGAATCAGGATGTAAAAGGAAGCAAAGTATTTTCTCCTTTGTTATGCTTTGTTTTGTTTTTCTCATGGTTTCTCCCATTCACTTTCATTCTTCTATGAAACATGACTAATGTGAAAATGTGTTTAATAGGAATATATGTATAGAATTCATATAAGATTGCATGCCATCTTGGAGAAGGAGGGGGGGAGAATTTGGAACTTATGGAGTGATCGCTGAAAACTGAAAACAAATAAATTAATACACTTGTGGGAAAAAATGATGTAACTTTAAAAAGAAAAAGAAAAAAAAAAGGATGACTGTCCCCCTGCCATCCTTATGTAGAGCTAGTAAGGTGCCATCCTTTGAGAAATAGTCTGCTTCTATGCTCTTTCTAGGATGTTGTCTAGTTCTAGGACTCTTTGGTGGTTGTGATGATAGCTGTTAGGAGTTACAAGACTATGTTTGGCACTGAACTCCTCCAGCCCACTGTCCAGCCTGACGCTGTGTCCTCGGGACAGACACAAGGGAGTATTACATTGCTCTGGAGTTATCGCATTGTAGTAAGGACACTGGCAAATTGAAACACATTCTCCATAGAAGTTGGAGAAAAAACAGAAAGGAATGGAGACCTAAAAACATTCAAGGACTGATTTAACTAAATGGCTACGTTTAGTTGGAGAAGAGACACTATTCCTGGTATGATGATTTGAAATGACAAGGCAAAGAAAGGTTTATCATGGCAAGACAGGGTTCATGATCACAAACAACCACTCCTTATTAGCTTTGCAGAGACAGGCTACCAGTTTGGGGATGCTACAGTGACCCCAGGGAACAGGTTCAGAGGATACACCTAGGACTCAGAAGTCTAGTTTAGTTCTTACAGACATTTTATAAACACTTCTTGTCAACCTGGGAGGACATTCTATCCCATTATAAAAGCTTGTGGGGTAACTAGGTAGACACCATCAAGTCCAAATCAAATATATGAGCGTGTAATATATGGGAAGTTCTGGGCCAGTTAAAGAAACAGCTGTAATTACTGGGCTGTGCTGGGATTCCTGCCACTGAACTACAGACTGAAAGTATCTGAACTCCTGTCATGTGGGGTCAAATATCACTGGATTAGTGATCAGAAGAATAAGGTTCTTATCTCTGCTCTGCTACTGAGTAAGAGTGACATTGGGCTAGTTGTAAGACGATAGGTTTACATCAAATGTCCTGTCAGAGTCAAAAGGGATCTTAGAGACCATAATTTAATAAAATCTAATATTAACATTAAAAAAGCTTAAAGTTTCCATTTTAAAGGGAAATGAGGGAGGAAACAAATTTCTCTCCTATGCTTCTATCACTAGGGGATCACTCTCAGCTAGTCAGTAACTCATCTCCTTTAAATGGAACATTTTCATTCAAATTAAACAATTTCGGTTACCAAAATATGTTTTTATTTTAGCAAACGGTGGAATAATCAGTCAGGTGTAAAGACCTGGGGTGTTAAACAGTTTCATGCTCCCAACTGCTTTCTCTGATCACTGATTAGAACATGAATTACGTATTTGGGAATAGAAAAGAGATGCTTCTTTCAAAAACAAAGAGTGAAAAGCAATTCTACCTTAAAGTCATCAGAGTCCTTCCACTAGGAAGATGAGTTCTTCTAGGTGTTGCTTAGAGGAAGGTGGCTTCTGTGGAACACAATGAACTCATGACTCACGCAGGCTAATGGCAATAATGAAAATTACTAATAATAAAAAGTAATGAGTATGTGCCAGGTACTGTGCTAAGCACAGAGAAGACAAAGAAAGGCAAAAACCAAACAGATCTTGCTCTCCAAGAGCTCAGAGTGTAATAGAGAAGACGACATACAGCAAGGTGGTGCTGCGGGGATACAGCACGAGGACTGAAGTCAGGAAGATTCACTTTCCTGAGTTCAAACTCAGGCTCAGACACCTACGAGCCATGTGGCCCTGTTTTTTTGTATGCCTCAGTTTCTCATCTGTAAAATGAGCTGGAGAAGAAAATGGTACCTTTCGAAGAGTCGGACACAACTGAAATGACTGAACAACAGAATAAACGTGGGCTGTAAGAAATGATGTGTGCTGCATGAACCAACGCAGGGCAAAGACCCAAGAAAACCCTACACACAGACAGGTACCACAACAATCTCAAGGCAAAGAACAACCATAAACCAAAAAATCAAAAGTGAATCTAATAAGATTATAAAGATCAAGCCTTGAATGAAAAGAGATGAAAAGGAGACTCCTCTCTGTGGGGTTGTGGTGATGGGGGAAGGTGCTCTGTCACTGTACTGATCAGTTGTGCGGATTACTTTTTCTTTTTAAAAAATACTATTTGCAGGGCAGAGCCAAGATGGCGAAGTAGAAGGATGCACATACTCTAGTGCTTTCCCCACAGCCCACAAAATAACCTGTAAAAAATGACTCTCAACAAATTCTAGAGCAGCAGAAGCCAAAGAACAACACAGTGAAAGAGGTTTTCAGTTGGTAACCTGGAAGGCTGACAGGAAAGGTCTATCTCACAGGAAGCTCAGTGCATGGCACTGGGAGGAATGGGACCTGAACAGACCTCCGGGGCACAATTCCCAGCAGGGAGGGTCCCAGATCCCATAAGTGACAAAGAAAGCTCCAAAGGTCAGTGTGGGAGGGCTTTCCCAGCTGGGAGAGAGGGGAACAAGGTTCCCTCAGCACTGGCCCCAGGCAGCGGTGGCAACAGCAGGCAGCAGGCAGCTAGGAAGGAAGTAGCCTGAGTCCATTGTCCAGGCAGCTCAGCTTAAAGCCTCTGGCAGAATTGAGCAGCTGATCTGAACCTCAGCCCTCAGTGGTGGCCCTGCCCCGACCCAAAGCCCCTGGGGGAGTTGAGCAGCTGATCTGAATCTCAGCCTCCAGCATGGTACTGGGGAGAGGAGGACCCTCCTCTTGACAAAGGATTCAGAAGTCAAGTAATTGGCTGGGAAAATGCTCAAAAAAGGGAAAAAAAATAAGACCATAGAAGGTTACTTTCTTGGTGAACAGGTGTCTCTTTCCATTTTTGCAGATGAGGAAGAACAAAGCATTCTGTCAGAGGAAATCAAAGCCTCTGCCTCCAGTACCTCCAAAATGAATACAAAATGGGCTCAGGACATAGAAGAGCTTGAAAAGCGTGTCAGCAGCCTGCTAAAGGAGAACCAAAAAAATGCTGAAGAAAATAACACCTTTAAAAAGAGGCTAACTCAACTGGAAAAAGAGGTCCAAAAAGCCAATGAGAAGAAGGAGGCTTTAAAAAGCAGAATTGGCCAAATGGAAAAGAAGGTTCAAAAGCTCACTGAACAAAATAGTTCTTTAAAAGAGAGAATTGAGTTCAGGGAAGCTAATGACTATGAGAGAAACCAAGAAGTTAGAAAACAAAACCAAAAGTTTGAAAAAAATAGAAGATAATGTGAAACATCTCATTGGAAAAACAAATGACCTGGAAAATAGATCCAGGAGAGACAATTTAAAAATCATGGGACTATCTGAAAGCCATGATCAAAAAAAAGAGCCTACACAATATCTTCCATGAAATTATCAAGGAAAACTGCCCTGATATTCTAGAACCACAGGGTAAAATAAATATTGAAAGAATCCACCAATCATCTCCTGAAACAGACTGGAAAAGAGAAACTCCTAGGAATACTGTGGCCAAATTTCAGAGTTCCCAAGTCAAGGAGAAAATATTGCAAGCAGCTAGAAAGAAACAATTTGAGTATTGTGGAAATACAATCAGGATAATGCAGGATCTGGCAGCTTTTACATTACGGGATCAAAGGGTTTGGAATAGGATATTCCAGAAGTCAAAGGAACTGGGATTACAATCAAGAATCATCTACCCAGCAAAACTGAGTATAATACTTCAAGGGAATAAATGGTTACTCAATGATATAGAGGACTTTCAAGCATTCATGATGAAAAGATCAGAGCTAAACAGAAAATCTGACTTTCAAACACAAGAATTAAGAGAAGCATGAAAATGTAAAAAGGAAAGAGAAATCATAAAAGACTTTCTAAAGCTGAACTGTTTATATACCTACATGGAAAGATAATATTTGTAACTCTTGAGACTTTTCTCAGTATTTGGGTAGGTGGAGGGATTATACACACACATATAGACAGAGAGTACAGGTTGAGTTGAGTCAGAAGAGATGATAAAATAAAATAAAATAAAAATTAAGGGGTGAGGGAGGAAAATACTAGGAGGAGACAGGGAGAAATGGAATGGGGCAGACTATAACTCATAAAAGACAAGAAAAATCTTATTCAACAGAGGAGAAAAGGGAGAAGGTGAGAGGGGAAAAGTGAAGCTTACTCTCTTCACATATGGCTTAAGGAGGGAATAACATGCTCACTAAATTTGGTATGAAAATCTATCTTACGCTACAGGAAAGTAGGGGAGAAGGTGAGGGTGATGATAGAACGGAAGGCAAATGGGAGAAAGAAGTAACTAGAAGTAAACACTTTGGGGAAGGGAAAAGGTCAAATGAGAAAAGAAGTGGGGGGGACAGGCTAGGATAGAGGGCAATATGGTTAGTATTACACAATATGATTATTATGGAAGTCTTTTGCAAAACTACACATATATAGCTTGTATTGAACTTCTTGCCTTCTCAGTGGGGATGGGGAGGGAGGGAGGGAGAGAAGCTGGAATTCAAAGTATTAAAAGGGAATAAAAAGGTTAATAAAGTGAAATGATCTCCCCTCTAAGCTTTGCCCATTTGCTCTCCTTCAGAATCTCTCTTCAAATGTAACTTTTTAATAGGAAAATTCCCCTCACCCTCCACAGACCTTGGCTCCTTCCCCTCCTTCCACGAAGTCCAGTCTCCTCCAATCTTCTAACCCAGAGACGTGCTGCTTTCTGCATTGCATTGGCACATCCTGCCTAACTTCCTGCTACCACCATTTATGTACCTGCCCTGTAGTCTCTGCAAGCCTGTAAATGCCAAGAGGGGAGGAAGCACACTTTATTAACCTTTTTGTCTCTCACAGGACATAGCACAAGACACTACATACAGAAAGCACTCAATAAATGTGTGTGTTTAACTGAACCTTTCCCCCCAAAACATAAGATAATTCTATGTTCAATTGCTGGACAATGTACGAAATTTAGATAAGATCAGTATACTATACTTGGCCTCATGGAGCTCCTAATGGGAGATAAAACAGAATCAGAAGTAGCTGTAATACAAAGTATTATATGACAAGTGCATTTGTTACTCTCTGGAGAGTGTATATGCGTGGAAGGACTCACTCACATAGGAAGCAGGCTCTAAAGGATGGGTAGGAATTCAGCAGGTAAAGTAGGGGAAAGGGTATATTCTAGGCCTAGGAAATGATGGAACTAAAAATAAGAAAGAAATGTACAGGGCATGTTCTAGGACAGAGAGAAGTCTAGATCAGCTTGAAAAGATTACAGAAATGAGTGGGAAAGAAATCCAGAATATAACAAACATCCAGAAGAGCTACTTTCTGAATTGTCACCAAACTATGATGAATCCACTATCAGTGACAAAAAGACAAAAGAAGGAATAACTTATTGTGGGCTGCTTTAACTTTGGGACCTTTAAAATTACAGTGGCCAACTGCTAACTTTGCTTCATTCTGAGTTGGGGTACATGGGCTGGGCAGGGCAACTTGGAGAGATTCCTATAGTGCCAGGCCACTAAGCAGTCTCCAGGAGTTCCAGGCTACTGCTGGCTCCTGCCTCTCCTCAGAATAGACTGACCCCTACTGGAATTCATTAAGGACACAA
The DNA here is from genome assembly GCF_028372415.1 of Notamacropus eugenii. Lineage (NCBI taxonomy): Eukaryota > Metazoa > Chordata > Mammalia > Diprotodontia > Macropodidae > Notamacropus > Notamacropus eugenii. Next base: position 72,693,634 of record NC_092875.1, on the reverse strand, counting down.
GTTTATGTCACTCAATGGCCTCACTCTTAACCAAGAGAAGGCATATCATATAACATAGAATGTCAGAGCTGAGAGAATTCTTAGAGAAAATCTAACTGAATCCTATCAATTTAAACAAATGAAAGGTAGAAAGGGGCAGTAATGTACCTAAGGTCATACAACTAACTGATGGCTGAGCTGGAACTTCTTGTACACCCAAGTCAGCATTCTTCCCACAGTACTATGCAGCCCCCAGGTATCAAAACTTAGTCTGGAGACTAGGCATGAAATCTCTACATTCTCTCTTGGATACCAAAACCACAGGGTCAGCACCTGGTAAGTCAGTGTGGAAGTTACTGATTCCAGTTGAATGGCTGAATTACTAGGTTTCTTAACATGATGGTGAGAATGAAGTAGTTTACTACAGCTGAGTGGAGAGGTGGCAGTATTTCTCTGAAACATTCCTAACATGCCTCACAAAGTTGTGCTGGGAGTTTATCACAAAGGACAATTTTGTTTAAATGCTATTAAGAGCTGGGAAAAATTTTAGAAGTTATCATGTCCAATCCTTCATTGTACAGATGTGGAAACTAAAGCCCAGGGAGGCAAGGGTCATAAGGTGAACTCATGCCTTCTGGCTCCAAATGCAGACTCTTTCTACTCTACTCAAAGAGATAAAGGATATAAACAGTAAAAAACAAAACAGTACAACTAGCTTTCACCTGAGAATAGTAATATCTAGGAGTTATAGCCCACAAATGAGGAACTGCCATCTGGGAGAACTTGACTACTTAGTGCCTCTTTAGAAAGGACCCGCTGGATGATAAAGCACTCTCTTCACAATGATACTGGCAGGAAATGAAAGCTCTGAGGCGCCGTGCCTATGGGGGCAGAGCTAGCCCTTCCAGTTGCAGCACACTAGTCTGTGCTGTCAGTGTGCTCATCTGGTTCCAACTTCTTACACAAACTGGTTTCCATCTAGCCCAGATTCTTTGCCATTTTTCCTCTACAAAGGCCAGCAGAGCCAACAGAAGTGAACTCTCCTCCACAGGTGCACTCAGGGCCAGGAGAGGCTGGGGAAAGGTCAGCTCTGGGTCATCTGAGCTTCCTCAGCAGGACAGGACCAATGCACATGTACGTCTCCACCATCAGACCAGGTGGGGGGAAGGGGGCAAAGATGGAAGTCCACACCATTACCAAGCTTGACTTTGCCTTTTCTTGTTGAGTGAGCACCTGCACCAGGCCTGTGGCTGAAACACATTCAGCCCCAAGATTTTGGCGTGATTTTCATTTTCCAGACCTAGTCAGGCTCAGAATAAGCCCAAAATACATCTGAAGTTTGAACCATTCATTTATTGTCTGGGAAACATTTCTCACGATGAGTTGCTTGGCAGGTAATACATACTATACCCAAACTCCTGACTCATTCAAGAAAGAAAAAGCAGAAGAATTCCACCAATGCAGACTAAACTAGTCTACATTTCTAAGGGGAAGACAAAAAGAGGAAAACTTGCTTCCTGGAACCAGATTTTTTGAGGAAAAAAATTTTTCAAGCATACAAAACTAGAAAGGACCAGGAGATACACACGAGGGTCTCCTCAGCTCAGAAGAAAGAAGTTAAGTTTAAAACAAAATAAAACAAAATTTAAAAGAAAAATCTGCTAATCTTCTAGGGGCAAATGAAACAAATTGGTGAACCCAAGGACAATGGTCACTCAAAGAGGAACAATGGGTCTGGGATTCAAATTATGAGGACTCCAAAATGGCCAGTCCCTAGAGCTAGGTAAGGCCCTCTCTGGGCCTTAATTTGAACAAGGTGATCTTTATATGGCTCCTTCCAGTTGTTCAATTCCAGATTCTTTAGTAGCAATTTCTCTGAAGGTCCCGTGAAAAGACCTATTTTAGGAATGAAAGATTTTTAAAGTTGGAAGGGTCATAGATCTCCTACTCCTTGATTTTACAGGTAATGGCTTAATCTTCTGTACACACACACACACCCCTAGTCTGATAACACACAAAAAAATAAAATCGAGAGAATATAGACTATTCCAACACCTGTAAATGGCAATCTCTGCAACAAATGGAAGGAGGGACATTCCAAGGAAAAGCACCTTTTCCTAAAAGTATCTCACAAAGATAATACCAACGAGAAAATCAGCTGCTTAACAAGATCTTCTTTCAAAATGCAAACAGATCTTGGGCACACTAAACCCATCAGCCATTCACACTCTAGTGCCTGGGAATTAGTTTAATCTGTTTTCCTCTTAACATCTGGCTGATTGCTGGCACTGAAGCAATGGGAGTTTTGATTAAAAGTAGGGGTGTGAGTGAGAGAGAGAGAGAGAGAGAGAGAGAGAGAGAGAGAGAGAGAGAGAGAGAGTGTGTGTGTGTGTGTGTGTGTGTGTGTGTGTGTGTGTGTGTGTGTGTGTGAAGGGAGGAGGAAAAGAAAGAAATCAGAGGTCCTACTCCAATCCAATGGTGAGGATTTGACTTTGAATACTACCAGGAAGGGGAATAAAATAATTTCCTTAATATGTGCATCTAAACTATATACAAAAAAAAAAGTATCTTCAATGTAGCAAAGAATAGTAATGATATCTAGAAATTCAAAGGAGCTGGTAATAAAACCCAAAGCTTCCGCTATCTCTATAAGTACATTAAGTATGAATAATAAACATGATAAACTAGAGACCTCATAGGTGTCATGGAGGTTTGGTGAGATGAGACATTACTAGAATATAACCCTGGAAAGGTATAATTTTATTTCAATTTAACAGGACCACAAAAGGGAAAACAGAATAGCAATTAATCAACAAGCATTTTATTAAGAGCCTACTATGTGCCAGGTACTGTGTTGAGTCAGGGTTACAAAGATAAAGTGAGAACAGTCCGTGCCCCCAAGAAGTTTACAGTCTAGCCAAAGGAGACAGCATTTACAAACATATTTACAAATATATGCAAAATAGATAACCTGGTGATTTGGGGAATTCAGAAAATGCTTCATGTGGAAGTTCAGACCAGGAATGGAGAAGAGCCAGGGCAAAGGCAGAAAAATGTGGGATACAGAATGCGACATGTGAGGCTAGAACAGAAAGCTCATTTGGCTGAATTCCTGTGCGTATGCAATAAGACTGGAAAGGTAGAGTGAAACAAGGCTTCCAAGGCATTAAATGCTAAACTAAGGATACTTATCTTTGATCTTGGTGATAACAGGCAGGGAATTCTTATGTCCCCAGTCCTGGATACCATGTCCTTCTAAGTGTTCCTTTAGAACCCAGGTATAAAGCTTGATCTATCTCCTTGTTAAATTTCATCTTGTTAGAGTTGGCTCAACCTTCTAACCTACTGGTATCTTTTTAGGATCCTATCACCCAACCTTTTAACTATCATTTCCAGGATGACGTTATCTGCAGATCTGACAAGCACGTCAATATGGAACCATTAAGAACTACTCTTTTTGGATCTAGTCATTCATTCAATTCTCAATCCATTCAATAACACCCTCCATATACCCTGCTCACATTTTTCCATCGAGTCCACAAGAATAGAATAAGAAACTGTCAAATGCTTTGCTTAAATTTAGGTCAATTGTATCTACAACACTCCTCTGACCAAGCACTCCTCTGACCCTATAAAAAAGGTATGAACTTAGGCTGTCACGACCTCTTCTTAATGGAGCCATCATTTTGCGATCACTCTTCCTTCTGCTAGACCCTTGTCAGCCATCTGTTACCAAGAACCAAATTCAAGTCACTGGTCTGTAATGTGCAGATTTCCTTCTCTTATTCCAGATGCGTTTTTTTATATTTCTGACTAGAGAGTTCTCTTGGGCCTGGAGAACCATAATCATGAATTGGATACTTCTACTAGTTCCAATTTTGTTGGCTATCAGATTTCTAGGAGCCATTTTTGTCATGTCCTTTCCAGTCTAATGACCATTTTCCCTGGTAGAGAAAAGAGAAGCAAAATAAGAGATGGGTAGTTCTAACTTCTCTCCATGATCCTTTATTATCCCATTCACCCTGAGTAGCAGTTCTTTCTCTTAATAAAACTGAAAGCTGTATAAATATAATGACCAAGGCTGGTTCTGAAGAAAAGATAAGAAAATGTACCACCTTCTCCATCTTTGTAGAGGTGGCGGAATATGGTTATGGAACACTACATGTACTGTCAGACTTGGTTGATGTTTTGATTAGTTTTGATTAAATGCATTTTCTCTTTGTTTATTCATTCTTACAAAAAATAGTTCACATAGGTAAGGGAATTAAGAGGAATATATCTGGCAGTAAAGGGGCTGTATAAACAAAATTTATCAATAAAAAATATTTTAATCTAAGTGTCAGTAAATTCCCCATCTCTTTAGACAGCTACCTTTTGTGTCTTCAGTTTCACTCTAGTAAATTTCTTGTGCCCCTTAGAATGACAATTTCTATAGAATTTTAAGCCAGAGCATCTTTTCTATTTTTTCTTTCAGCCCTCTGAGATCTGCTCTCCAAAATCTAGGATGCATGTCAGGCTACATCCAACTTTCCTCTCTTAATCCATGTCAAATTCTAAGGTGTAGTGGTAACTTCCTCACAAAATTCCCATCAGCACCATCCCAAAGCAACCACATCCTGCATAATAATTTTATTTTCCCTTATTGGTTTTTCCACTTTTCAAAGAAAGAAACTGTTAGCTGCTCTGATTTTGCAAAGAGAGAGAGCTCTATCAGATATCTGAACATGTGAATTACCCATTACCACTGCTACATCATGTTGCTGTAACAGGTTTGTAAACTGTTTCCTAAGCTTCTCATCTATGTGTCCCCTTTCTGACCAGATGGTCTGCAGCACATTCCAATGACAGTATTGCACCTATTCAACCAAATGCTTTCCACCATGCTACCTTCCCATAGCTGCCAGCATTTTCCTAAAGTGCCAATCTAACTATGTCATGCTTCCAGGCAAACTCCAGTAACTCCTGTCATCTCCACGTTCAAATACAAATACTCTTGGTTTAGCATTCAAGGTCCTCACCACCTGATCCCAACCTGCCTTTCCAGCCTGAGTGCGTACACACAGCAGTCCACTCAAACTGGCTTTGGTAAGCATCTATTTTGTACATAATCTGTAAACATCTGTAAATGTTGTCTCCCTTGGCTACACTGTAAACCTTTGGGAGGGGCAAGACCTCTTTTCACTTTGGCCTTTGTATCGCTAGTGACTAGACCATGTACTCTAGGCTTGATCATCTCACATATGAAATGCTGAGTTAATTTTGGAGTAGTAAAATGTTTTAGGAGGAGAGGAAACTTAGATCACAGAAACACAGAATTTTGGAGTTAGAACAGCATGCAGCAGAATTCCTTCTACAATGGACCAGACAAAGCATAATCTAAACATCACCTAAAGGCCTACCGTGGGGGAGAAACCCTGACATCCTGAGGCAACTAATCTCACTTTGGGAGAGCTGCTCCTCTGAGTCTTGACTGGCCTCTTTACAACTTTTCTCTCCTACTTTTGGTTCTGACCTCTGGGGTCTAGAAGACTAAGTCTAGTCTCTCTTCCACTCTAGTCCTTCAAATATTTGTACAAAGTCACTATGCTTCTCCCTGTTTTCCCATTCTCTTCAACTGATCCTCATATGGCATGAATTCAAGGTCCTTCACCAACCTGGGGTTGTGGGGAATTAGAGACAGGAAGATAATCAGTTGAGGAGGGACAACAGAGAGCTCCTCTGGAACACAACTGGGGAGACCTTTCAGTAGCCACAGGGCACTGACCATACCTGGATACGGAAGGGAGGACAGAAAGGTAACTGGGAGTCTAACTAAATGATCACATGTAACCTCAAGTAGAAAGGTCCTGAGAGAGTAAGACCAACTTCATTTTATAGATGAATTTATTCTCCCACTGCCCATGGGAGAATAAAGACTAGAATCCAGGTTCTCTGACTCCCAAGTCCTGCTACCTAGAGGCATTTTTCTTAAGGCCACACACCCAATTTGAGGACCAAAATAAAGCTGGGTAATTTTAAAACTGTGAAATGTTAACAAAATCAGTGCTACTCTCCAAGTTGGCACCTACTATAAATTTTAAATTCCCAAAGAGATGCCAACCGTGACGATCCTTGCTTGGAAAGTACAAATTAACATTAGCTTAAACTAAAAACATAGACATAATATTCAAAACAAATGCAAATTATTTGGGACAGCATGCTGTTTGGAGTTGTTCCTACTCAAGCCCCTTGTCACCAGCACAGAGCTATGTGAATGTCTTTACTGTCATATCAGAGAAAGTGGGCCATCCCATTCTGGAGATGTCTCTGTCTGCTGTAGCTCCTGAGTTCTCTGCATTAGTCCCAGACAGCAATGAAATGAAAAGAATCAAGAGGAGCTATCCAGCCCTTAGGTAGGAACCGGAGTTTGCCCATTAATCAGAGAGAACAACAGTTTCTTACTGCTGCTTCCCTGTTATGGAATAGGGCTTTCCTCATCATGCCCCATCATGAATTCAGATCTTTCATAAGACAAGGCATGCTTTTCATTAGGGCACCAAAAGATGCCCCCACCCCAAAGGCATTTAAAGAGCACCCAGGACCCTCAGACCTGCGGCCACAGAAGTACAACATACAGGGCAATGCATTTTAAGATGGCCACTCTTTGCTCCTTACCCACTCAAGGCTGGGTGATTTCACTGGTGCAGGTGCTCCTGACCACAAACCATCCAGACCCTGCTAGGCAGTGGGTGGGCAGTGGTGTCACAAAAGAAAAAAAAAAGGCATTCAGGGACCAGTTCTGTAGGGACGAGCTTCTCTGGGCTCAGCCAATCCTTAGACACACTGTCACTACCTAAGATTTGTTAGCTTGGCAGACGCTGCCAGAGCTTGTGTTCTGTGGTCATTGCTTTGGAAAGCCCAGTGTAAGCTCCATGCTGTGATGGGAAGGAAGAAGACTGGAGTGAAAGATTCATTCTTGACAGCTGAAAAACAATCTCTTAGTCATTATTCTCCATTAGCAATGAATTTTCTTAATACTAAAAAAAATAGACTGTCTTCTTTCTCTTTCTCTGTCTACTGTGTATCTCATCCCCCTCCCTCCAATAAACCCAGGTCTTAGGGAGGGGGTAAACAAGATTGTGATAGATACAGGCGTTTCTTCCTTCTTACCTGATAAATGTGACTGATCACAGCTGAAATGAACTTGGCTTTATAGATATTTCCATCAGTCCACCGGAGCTGAACCAACTCCCCTTCAGGAGGGGGTCCCAGCTGGATACAATCTCTGCTCTGTTGACAGAACAATACAGTTTAAAAGGCAATGCACAAATATCCCTAAGGTGGAAAGCCACACGTAAACAAATCTTTGCCTACTGCTATCTACGTGTGCCCAAGACTTAATGCTACCCAACACTTACAATTGTGGCCAAGATAATTCTGGTGAGAACAATAAACTGCCATTTTCTAAAAAGAATAGCTTTATTTGAGGTAAGTTGTATTTATCTTTGTATCTCTCCTAATGCCTAGCCCAAGGATTTTTGTAAATTAGGCATTAAGTAAATGCTTATTTACTGAAAGAATAAAATACATACATACATACATGCATACATACATATGTGTGTGTTTATAAAATGAGAGTTAACTGAATCAGTAAAATGTTAAACACCATCATCCCCTCAAGCTCACAGGTCTGACAGGTCAGAGAATCAGGAACTGTGACACTTGGGTGGCAAGCTCAAGACAATAGAAAGAGTTCTTGCCCTTGGCCTGCTACTGTCTGCAGAGGAGTCCTTTTCTGTATCTTCTGTAATTACTGAATATTGTCTTGTTTGAATTTTGTGTAAAACAGTTGAAGGTGCAGAAATGTGGATGTCTCAAGGTAAAGAAGATATTACCGTACAATGCTCCTGAAGGCAACATGGGAAGAGACACATGGTGCCAGTCTTCACTTTCCCAACTACCAGCAGTTTCTTGGCTTATTAATAGCAGTCTCTTTCATCAAGTGATGAGATAACAATTTCCCTCCTTCCCTCCCACAACAAGCCCACCAAAACATCTCAAGGCTGCTCACAATAATGCTCTCTGGGTACAAGTTGTCACTGTAGGAACCATCATCAAAGTTCACTTCATAGAATGTCTGTGTGGTTGTGCCAATTACTTTACAGCGATAATAGAGGCCATTACGGTTCTTGGTGATAACCGTCTGACCCAATGACACCTCTCTTAGAAACTGGACCTAGAAAAAACAGAGAAAAGTCACCATCTCAACAACCCAAACAGGTACTGATGAAGATTAAGAAAAAAATCAAAATTTTGATACCAAGAAGCACTTACACCTTGACTGCCTGTTTTATGCTTAAAGCAAGTGATAGACACAACGTAGGGCCAATCATCAGGTTCCATTAGGACCCCAGCCGCATGAGCACAGGTCACATGAAAAGAAGTAGAGCAATGTTCATAGGAACACTGGATGCAAGCTCCAGATATCTTCTTCATCCGCTTTCGACAGTAAACACATTTCTGAAGTGACACAGTTAGAGAAATCTGGTGTTTATACAGGAAAATATACTCACTAATTAGTCAACTAAAAACTTTTTACCTAAACACAAATCCTTTTGGGTTGTAGACATTTTCTCTGACTGTCCCCAGGCTTGGAATGTTCTTCCTCCTTATCTCTCCCTTCTATTTCCCTGGCTTCCCTAAAGTCCCAACTCATTCTACAGGAAGACTTTCCTGATATCCAATCCCAATTCTAGTGCCTGCCCTCTGGGGGGAAGGGAGGAGAAGAAGGAAGAAGGGAATAAGTACTTACTAAGTGTCTACTTTGTTCCAGGAACTGTGCTAAGCACTTTACAATTTATTACCTCATTTGATCCTCACAACAACCCTGGGAAGTAGGTGTTACTATGATCCCCATTTTATAATTAAAGAAACTGAGGCAGACAGAAGTTAAGTTGGCTTGCCCAGGGTCACAGAGCTATTAAGTATCTGAGGCTGAATTTAACTTCAGGTCCTTCCTTGCCTCCAGGGACACTCAGAGATGATTGTAATTTAACCATATCATTTTCGAGTAAAGAAAAATGATGTACAGAGAGATGAAATCACTTGCTCAAGGCCAAACAGGGGGTCAGTAGCACAGCTGGCTCTAGAGCATCTTGAACAAGATGACCAACAGACATCTCACGCTCAACATGTCCAAAACACTACTCAATCTCCCTTTCCAAACCTTTCCTTCTTCTGAATGGTCTCTTCTACTGCTGAGGACACCACCATCTCCCACTGCCCTAGGCTTGCACCTTCAGTGCCATCCTGGACTCCTGACTTGCATTCACTCCACATATCCACTATACTGCCAAATCTTGTCCCTTCTACCTTCTCAAAGCCTTCTGACTCTGTCCCCTTCCCTCAACTCACACAGATGCAAGTCTGGTGTAAACTCCTTATCAACTCATGCCTGCCCTACTGCAGTAACTTCTAATTCATTTCCCTGCCTCAAGTCTCTGAACACTCCAATCCATTCTCCACTCCAGCCAAAATAACTTCCTGAGCCTAACCTGTCACCCCTTTAGTTAACAAATGCCAGTGGCTCCCTATTACCTCTAGGATCAAATATAAAGCCCTCTGACGAGTTTTTGAAGCTTCTCCCTACCTTTCCAGGATTCTTACATTTTACCACCCTTGTGGTTCGGTTGTCTCAGTCATGTCTGACTCTATGTGACCCCATTTTGGGTTTCCTTTGCAGAGATCCTGGAGCAGTCTGCCATTTCATCTCCAGCTCATTTTACAGATGATGAAACTGAGGTAAACACGGTTAAATGACCTGCCAATGGTCGCACAGCTAGAAAGTGCCTGAGGTCAGATTTGAACTCAAGAAGAGGCGGCTTCTGCCTCCACGCTGGGCACTCTATCCACTGCACTGCCCAATACCACCCTCCACATAATCTACAATTAAGTGATACTGGTAGTACTCTTCACATACTGCATTCTACCCAGACGTCTCATCTTTTCCCTGGCTGTCCTTCATGCCTGGAATACTGTCCTTTTTTTTTTTTTTAACCTCTGCCTCTTGGTTTCAATGGCTTCCTTCAAGACTCAGCTCAAATCCCACCTTCTATATGAAGTCTTTCCCAGTTCCCCCCTCCCCAATATACTGCATGTTGGTTGTCTCCACTTTCAGACTACAAGCTCCTTGAAGGCAGGGGCTGTGTTTTTGTCTTTCCTTGTATCCTCAGGGCTTAGCATGACTTGTTGACCGACTGAACATAGGTCTTCTGATAAAATCAAGGGCTTGGCTCCATCCCTTCCAAGTAACTGTCTCAGATAACACTGTTGTCTCAGTTCGGATCTTCCCTTTGGGAGCTTTCATCAGACTTCAAAAGAATTGTTCTCATTTTCTTTCCACAGAAAGCTGTTTTGCAACAACAATTGCCTTTAAAAAAAGCATCACAAAATAGAGCTCCCTTATGATGAAGGGCTTCATCCTTGCTGAACCATACAGCAACACCCACATATCTGAAACCAAATACCATGCTGCACCTGTGTCCCTTACCCCACTACACATGGCCAAAGAGCACTTTAGGGGTCTTAGGGTATATCACACCACTGCTGCACATGGATGCTGTGGTAATCCTAGGAACCGGTTAGCTTCAGAACTAGCCAGATGCCTTTATGTTATCTAAATGTCATTCCAAGAATTTAATAAGTGGTTCCTTTATCACTCTGTAAACTGTGTTCAAATACCAGATGAGTACTACAGCTAAGCACTCAGCAGGAATATAGCCACACACTGGAATCAATAGTGATGAGATCTCATTACTTAAACTGTCAATAGAAAGTTCTCTCACCAACAGGAACAGAGCTGATATACAATATGCTCAATATTCCTTTGAGAGTGAGTATTGACCTTCAGGTCCTGAAGACTCTGATTTTCCTTGCTCTGATAGCCACCAACACAGAATGAAGGTCCTGAAGAGATCTCAAGTCACAGCCAGAGTCCTCCACAAAATGGACAACATGGAAAATAAGAGTGACGAGGTCTGCACATTTTATTAAAACAAATCACTAACACATAGGCTGGTTATAGCCTGAAGACACATACCCTTATAGTGTCCAAAAGAGGAAATCAAGAGTCTAAGAAAGTTGGGAAGGGAAAACAAGTAGCTATCCAAAGACACTTTGTAGGGATGAGAGCCAAACCTAGCTAGCCACGTTCATGAGAAAAAATCCTTAGAGCAAATGCATAGTGAAAAATCAGATCAGAGCACAGAGTGAAGAATGGGCTGTCTCCAGCATGAGGAACACTACAATTCATTTACTCCACTGAGAAATGACAGCTAATTATTCTGAATTTCCACGTCATATATAATTTACACTCAGGCCCATAACAGACCATTAATCAGGAGCCCTGCAAAGACCATTTCTTATAACAGTGTGTGGCTGGATGGGTTAAGAGAGCCTTGCATCGTGAGAAGACACACAGGCTTAATGCGGACGACATACTTATGAATCAAATACTCTGGGGTTCCTCAAAGACACTTTTCCCTGAATCTTTTCTATTTATGCCCCCTGAACCAGTCCCAAGCCTTCAAGCTCCTCACAAAAGAACATCAGCCCCCAAAAGAACAATGTGAGGAAACATAGCTTCAGAGTAGAGGGTCACACCTTTACAATTCAGCTAAACAGGTTATGGTTTCAATATCTCGGTAGCAAGATATTTTTGCCCATCTTGTTCAGGATTAGGAATAATCTTAGAGATCCAGTAATATCTTCAAATGGGAGAACCAGGAGTAATGATTTGGCTGAAAACGTAGAAGCAAATTAGGGGAAACCTTTGTAAACCTTTGTAATTCTGAAAATGAAAAAGGCTGTCTTGGGTTTGGGTGGTAGCAACCTTCTTTCAGGAGAGGTTTCAGACCAAGGCCTAGATCACCAACTCTTAGGGATGTGGTGGAGGATATTCTCGCTCATTTAAACTGGATAAGTTCTGAAGTCCCTTCCATCTCTAGATGCTACAATCCTATGACTTGCCTAGTAGTCCATAAGGCCACTTTTGAGAGGCACAAGAGCTGAATTCAAGTGGTTATCCATTAAGAATGAGATACGTAGCTCTGTGGTAAATAACACATGCAGAGAGGGATACAGGTCTGGATGGAAAACTGAACCATGATGCACACAGCTGGGCTTCAAGGGGAACAATTCGGTGCTTACTGATGTAGGCCTACAGTGACTCCTAGTGGGCACCATATTCTTAGTGTGCTCTCACAAACTGTAACAAAACAACTATGCATAAAAAATGATATAAAGCACATAGCAGTGTGAAAGAACAGGCAGGTTTACTTACTGGTGTGCAAGATAGGTGATCTAATTTAGTCAATAAACACTCCTGGTATCAGAGTATAGAATAAATACTTCTTTCTATCAAGAACCAGGCCCAAATAAAGTCTAAGAACAGTTAAATGGAGCATGCTTCTCATACCTAACAATTCTTCACAGAAATCCATCATGTCTCAAATAAAGAAATCCCACACACCATCTACAAACATTCACCCTACAGCAGAAGCTACGACCAGGCATGAAATGTCAATCGAGTCAGACCCCTGTCCTATACAGTAAGCAGGGTTTAGCCTCTTGTTGTTCCTCAACTTGGGCTAAGACAGATTAGATCTGAAATACCTTTGGGTACAAGTGGTTAAACCCTAGGATGTGGCTGGCAATCTGAGAAGTGGCTCTGGATCAGGTCAAAGCTGATAAGGACACCACACATTTCTCTTTCCTACATGGGACCCTGGTACATATAAATGTAAATCACATCCCTGTGAAGTCATCTTTCTGAGCCACAGATATATCATAATCAGACCAAAAAGACTGGGCCTAGAATGAGCAATGGCAGGAGATTGTACCTAGTGGTAGGTACCATGGTGCTAGGCTGCTAGTGGGCAGACCTGCAGGAGTTAAGTGCCTTCCTTGTGAGGCCCCATTAAGCAGTACAAGTGAGCCTTGTGTAAAAGGATTTTTAATTCATCGTTACAAGTGCTGGTAATGAAGAGGATGCATGCTGGAAATGTCAGATGATCCATAAAGAGCCTGTGCAAAAGGATTTATCACTTGCGCGTTGCATTGCTCCATCACTCCACCTGAATAATGAATGCTTTTTACATCCACATTTGTGTACAAAACCCATTTGCACAACAGAGGAATAACTCTGGAAGCCAACACAACCTCTTCATAATCACCCATCCAATGCCTGGCTGGGCTTGGATCTGGTGGCTGCATGCTTAATCAATCTCTTTCCCCTTCCCAAACACTACCTTGCCCACATGCGTCCCTCCAATGCAGATCAACAACTGACCTGGGCCCAACCACCCGTTTGATGTTCAAGTGCATTGGGCACCCTTAAAGGCATAGGACATTCTTCCTCTGCACCCTCCTCATGCAGCAATCTCCTCTTTGGTGGCAGCTGCCAGGTGTCTCACTGGTACAGAAGACCGTAAGAGCATCCTGAGAAGTCTGATCACTATGTAGGAGATACTGCCCCCAAGTGGACATGGGAGAGTCTGAATTCTAAATCCTCAGCCCCAAAAGATACAGCTGCCTTCACAATCATCTCTGGGTTAAAACTCATATGAAGGACATGGCAGCTGGACTAAACTATCTCTAGAGAAACTATTACCACCACAAAATAAATGGCCAAAAGAATAAACTGAGTCATTAATGCAAGCCTTTATTTAACTATAGCAAACGCAGCTCCCTTATTTAACTATAGTAAACCCACCCTGGAGTATGAATTCCCCTTAGTCTATCCCTAAAAAAAGGCTGCTTACAAAGGGTAATTGCCCCAAGGTGCTATCCATACACTTTAAGTGTGACCCTATACCTAGTTTAAACAAACTTGTCAAAATCTTTATATATAAATGCAAATGGTATGTACCCTACAACATTTGAACTAATAAGCCTTTCCAGGCTAATTAGACATAATTTAATTCTATAGTCTAGCCAAACTAGCCTATCTCTTGTTCCTCACATGATCACCTGTTCTTCTTTTCCATGTTTCTGTGCAGGGTGCTACCATATACCTAGCATGCATTTCCTCTTCACTTCCAACTCTTTGGAAGGGTCTCTAGTTTCTTTCAAAGTCCACTTCTCAGCTAGGACCTGTTCTGAATCCTCCAACTCTAAGTGCCTTCCCTAGAAAATTACCTTGTATTGACAAGTATATTTTTATATATAGTCATATGTGTACGTATTGCTTCCCCTGATAGAATGTAAACTCCTTGAGGCTTCAGAAAGGCTAACATTTTTGTCTTTAGATCACTGGTGCCTAGCACAGTGCCTGGCACATGGTAGAACTACTGAGTTTTGACCCCAGAAAAGTACTGAGAAAATACACCACCCAGGTGATTATACTGTTGGATGAAGCTGAGGTGTTGATTTGGTTCATTGAGCTTTCCCCTCCCCAACACTTCTTTTACAATCTTTGCTACAAGATATGGCTTGCTGGGTAGGGGTGAGGGAAATATGAATATCTGGAAGTAAAGGTGACAAATACAAAAGATATCAATAAAAACAAAATTGTAATTTTAAAATGTTGGATTGATTGCAACACTTCTCTGACTGCAGAAAATGTTACAGGAATCTCTCTGGAAATTGATTCCAGAGCCTATGGCATGTTCTCTCTTTATAGCCTCATTGGTGGCAAATATTTTGGCAGGCTTTTTTTTTTTAAATTCTGACCATGCATGGTAGATAAGTGAGTGGTTAAATTAGTCAAGACTGCAATTTTAGAAAAGAGATCTTTAAAATACTTTAAGCAATGGCTACCCCACTGGAAAAAGGGTATGGTTTTGATAAAGAACTTTGAAGGACAATGTTCATTTGGAAGTATAAGCTCTAGTCTGTCAGTTAAAAAAAACACAAAACAAAACAGGCTCAATCATACAAGTGGAAAAAATATCAGAGAGAAAAAAAATCTTTTGTCAGCTTCCTCATTTTGCTTAACTGCAAAGACAATAACACTCACACACACACAGCACTCTATAGCTTCTACATCCCTCACAAAAGGCATGAAGCAGTCAGGACAAACATTTTTATAACCGTTCTGCCAATGAAGAAACGGTGACTCAAGAGCTATGAAGTGTTCTGCCCTAGTCACCATTGATTAAGTACCTTGTACCTTGATTAAGGCTGGGTTCCAGCCCAGCAATGTTTTCACTAAAAGAGTTGGGGGAGGGCCATGCCATAGTGGTGCAGTGTATAAACAAGGATCTCTGGATGCTATGACATTCCGTTAGCTGACCAGTCTTTTCTTGTTTCACTTTTCCCTATACTTTAGGACCTCTTCTTGGTCCTCACAGTGGTCTCCAGGTCCTCTGCCCTTCTTTTCTTTGCCAGGACACCACTTTCCTCTGGCTGCCTTTTCCATTCCCTCTCTCAAGTCAACCAGTTCACCAGCCTCTACTCAAACCTCAGCCTCTAATTACTGCTACTATCTGCTTTCTATGCTTCTATTCATGTGTTGATAAAAGCAGCTGGAGAAAAATAACAGACCATGTTGTGTACATTACAAATTTAGACCACATAGGCAAGTCTCTTACCACTCACCCCTCCGCCATCCCACTGAACAAAGTGGCTGTTTCCAAACTTTTCCATCATTAGTTGTCAAACTTCCTATGGCACCTGCTCCCTCACACTTCACTGAAAAAATGGAAGTCATTTGCCAAGAGCTCTAACTTCTCACATTACTCAAAAATCTACCTTTTCCCTTTATGTCCTCTTTAGTCTCTGTAATACATGGCAAACCCCTCTACATGCACCATCTAACAGATTGCCCACTCACTCTGATTTTCAATATTGCCTTAGTTATAAAGTCAGCTAGATGGCATGGTGGATAAAGAACTGAGTTCAAATTCTGTCTCAGATATTGACTAGCTGTGTGACCCTTTACTCGCTTAACCTCTGTCTATTTCAGTCTCCTCAAATGTAAAATGAGTCTAATAGCAACATATACCTCCAAGGGTTTTTGTGAGAACCAAATGAGCACAGTGCCTGGCACACAGTATGTGCTTAATGAAATGCTTATTTCCTTCTAATGCTTTCTTCCCTGCTGCCTACAAACACAGCCATGTCTTTCCTATCCTTACTTGATCTAACGTCTCTGATAACTATCCTCCTGCTTTGTTCCCTCTTTTTCAGCTAAACTCGTTGAGAGCCATCTATACTTGTCTCTACTTCCTCTCCTTTCTCTTGATTCTAAACTTTTTTGCAACTGGTTCCTGACATCATCATTCAACTGAAATTGTTCTCTCTGAAGTTACTAGTGACTTCTTCGTTGACAAACATAATGACCTGTTCTCAGTCCCCATCCTTTTTGATCTCTCTGCAGCCTCTGGAATTGTCAATCATAATCCTCTCCTCTCTAGGTTTCTACAACATTGCTCTCTCCTGGTCCTCTTCTTAGGCTCCTTTGCTGGATCTTCACTAAGGTCATGCTCACCAACCAACTGTGGGTATACCTCAGATCTGTTCTGGGTCTTCTTTTCTCTTCCCTCCAAACTACCTTGTTTGGCATTCACATTAGCTCACAAATGTCCTATTCAATAATGCTCAGATGTGTGTGTGTGTCTCCCTAATTTCTCTTCTGAGCACCAGTCGGGCTTTAGACATCTCAAACTTTATACCTCATATGCACCTTAAACTCAATATGTCTAAAACAAATCATGACTTTTCCCTCTAAACCGTCCTCTCTTGTCAACTTTCTTATAGCTAAAGACACCATTGTCCTCCTGGATTCCAAATCTCAGTGCCGCTTGTTACTCCTAATGCTTATCCCATTTATCCAATCTATTAACAAATTCTTGCCATTTTTACTTTCACCACATTTCTTGTTTATACCCCATTCTCTCCATTCACAAAGCCACCATGTGTCACTCAGGCCCTCATCACCTCTTACCTAAGTTATTGCAATAACATTTTGGTTGGTCTCCTTGTCTCAAGTTCTTCCTCACTCCAATCCAAAGTGACTTTACAAAAGTACAGGTCTGATGATGTCACCTGCTACTCAATAAAGGTCAGGGACTCCCAATTACCTCCTGGATCAAATATGAAATTCTGTTTGATCTTTTTCTTTGTAAATACATTCTTGTAATCTTTTTTTTGGTTATCATCAGAATTTCCCCAGTATCCCTCCCACATCCAGAACCATCCTATATGAGAAATTATATTTTTAAGGAAAAAAATCAACAATGGAGCCAAGATGGCAGAGTAGAAAGACACACATACTCTAGCTCTTCCCCTACAGCTCATAAAATACTTGTAAAAAATGATTCTCAACAAATTCTAGAGCAGCAGAACCCACAGAACGACACAGTGAAAGAGATTTTCAGCCAAAAGTAATCTGGAAGGCCAACAGGAAAGGTCTATCACGCAGAGCAGAGCACAGTCCAGCCTTGGCCACGGCACTGGGAGGAACAGGACCAGAACAGGCCTCAGGGGCGGAATTCCCAGGAGCAGTGGAGGTTCCCAGACCCCTCAACCCATAAGTGCCAAATAAAGCTTCAAAGGTTAGTGAGAAGGTTTTTTCAAATGGGCAAGAAGAAAGCAGGGTCCACTCCTAGCCCCAGCCCTAGGCACCTGGGGTAGCAGTGGTGGCGGCAGCTGCAGCGTGGAGCCCTCCACCTAAAGCTCCGGGGGAATTGAGCAGTTGATCTGGATCTCAGCCCTGAGCATGGTCTTGGGGTGAGGAGGTACACTGGGCTGACCTGACAGACCTGGAGGTGGTTGTGGAGAGGGAATTCTACTACTCACAGATCCTGGGCAGAAAAGTTTTTGGTTGCTCCCAGACCAGTGCGCAGGCCAGGAAAGAAGCGAACTCCTCTCCCTTGATTGGGCCACCCTGGAGAAACTGAGAACTTTCAGGTCCCCAGAGTATGCCCTCTTCTTGACAAAGGACACAAAAGTCAAGTAACTGCCTCAGAAAATGCCCAAAAAAGGGAAAAAAAATAAGACTACAGAAGGTTACTTTCTTCTGGCAAACAGGTATTTTCTTCCATTCTTTTGGATGAGGAAGAACAATGCATACTATCAGAGGAAGTCAAGGCTTCTGCATCCAGTACCTCCAAAATAAATATGCAATGGTCTCAGGCCATGGAAGAGCTTGAAAATCAAGTCAACAGCTTGCTAAAGGAGACCCAAAAAAATGCTGAAGAAAACAACACCTTTAAAAACAGGCTAACTTGTGGTATATGAATGTAATGGAATACTATTGTGCTGTAAGAAATGATGAACTGGAAGAGAGATCTTCAGAGAGGCCTGGAAAGCCTTATATGATCTTATGCTGAGTTGGAAAAACAACTGACCTGGAAAATAGATCCAGGAGAAAAAATTTAAAAATTATGGGACTACCTGAAAGCCATGATCAAAAAAAGGAGCCTAGACATCATCTTTCATGAAATTATCAAGCAGAACCCGAAGAACTTTATACACAGCAACAACCACAGTGTGCGAGGATTTTTCCTGGTAGACTTAGAACTTCATTGCAATGCAAGGACTTAAAAAATTTCCAGAGGTCTCTTAAGGCAAAGCGCCTTCCACATCCAGAGAAAGAACTATGGAATTCAATCGTAGAATGTAGCAGATCATTTTCTTTTGTATTACATTTTGGTTTGTTTTATGATTTCTCCCATTCATTTTAATTCTTCTGTGCAACATGACTAAGGTGAAAATGTATTTAATAGGAATGTATGTGTAGAATCTACATAAAACTGTGTGCTGTCTCAAGGAGGAATGCGGAAGGGAGGGGAGTGACAGGGAAAAAAATCTAAGTTATATGGAAATGATAGTAGAACACTAAAAACAAATAAAATAATTTAAAAAAAATAGGCTAACTCAACTGGAAAAAGAGGTCCAAAAAGCCAATGAGGAGAAGAATGCTTTAAAAAGCAGAATTAGTCAAATGGAAAAGGAGGTTCAAAAGCTCACTGAAGAAAATAGTTCTTTAAAAATGAGAATAGAGCAGATGGAAGATAATGACTTTATGAGAAACCAAGAAATTACAAAACAAAACCAAAAGAATGAAAAAATAGAAGATAATGTGAAATATCCCACTGGAAAAACAACTGACCTGGAAAACAGATACACAAGAAAAAATTTAAGAATTATGGGACTACCTGAAAGCCATGATCAAAAAATGAGCCTAGCCATCATCTTTCATGAAATTATCAAGGAAAACTGCCCTGACATTTTAGAATCAGAGGGCAAAATAAATACTGAAAGAATCCACTGATCAACTCCTGAAAGAGACTTGAAAAGAGAAACTCCTAGGAATATTATAGCCAAATTTCATTTCAGAGTTCCCAGATCAAGGAGAAAATATTGCAAGCAGCTAGAAAGAAACAATTCGGTATTGTGGATATACAATCAGGACAACACAGGATCTGGCAGCTTCTACATTAAGGGATCAAAGGGTATGGAATAGGATATTCCAGAAGTCAAAGGAACTGGGATTAAAACCAAGAATCACCTACCCAGAAAAACTGAGTATAACACACTTCAGGGGAAAAAATGGTCATTCAATGATATAGAGGACTTTCAAGCATTCTTGATGAAAAGACCAGAACTGAATAGAAAATCTGACTTTCAAACACAAGAATCAAGAGAAGCATGAAAAGGTAAAGAGGAAAGAGAAATCATAAAGGACTTTCTAAAGTTGAGCTGTTTATATTCCTTCATGTAAAGATAATATTTGTAACTCTTGAGACTTTTCTCAGTATTTGGGTAGTTGGAGGGATTATACACACATCCACAACACACACACAACACACACACACACACAGCACAGGTTGAGTTGAATAAGAAGGGATGATATCTAAAAAAAATAAAATTAAGGGGTGAGAGAAGAATATATTGGGAGGAGAAAGGGAGAAATGGAATGGAGCAAATTATCACTCACAAAAGAGGTAAGAAAAATCTTTTTCAATAGAGGAGAAAAGGAAGGAGGTGAGAGGGAAAAAAGCGAAGCTTACTCTCTTCACATATGGCTTAAGGAGGGAATAACATGCTCATTCAATTTGGTATGAAAATCTATCTTACACTACAGGAAAGTAGGGGAGAAGGGGACAAGTGGGGTGAGGAGGATGATAGAAGGGAGGGCAAATGGGAGAAGGGAGTAACTAGAAGTAAACACTTTTGGGGAGGGACAAGGTCAAATGAGAGAATGAATAAATGGGGGACAGGATAGGATGGAGAGAAATAAAACTAGCTTTACACAACATGACTATTATAGAAGTCTTTTGCAAAACTACACATATATAGCCTATACTGAATTACTTGCTGTCTCAGTGGGGATGGATGGGGAGGGAGAAAGGGAGAGAAGCTGGAATTCAAAGTATTAGAAACAAATGTTGAGAATTGTTTTTGTGTACAACTGGGAAATAAGAAATACAGGTAATGGGGTACAGAAATCTTATCCTGCCCTATAAGGAAAGAGAGAAGATGGGGATAAGGGAAGGGTGGGGTGTGATAGAAGGGAGGGCATATTGAGGGAAGGGGTAATCAGAATGCAAGGCACCATGGGGTGAGGGGAGGGGAGAGATGGGGAGAAAATTTGGAACTCAAAATTTTGAGGAAATGAATGTCGAAAACTAAAAGTAAGTAGATAAACATTAAAAAAAATAGAGAAAAAAGAGAAAGAAAAAATTTCAACAAATCAATTCATTAAAAAAAAAAATCTGAAAATATATACAATGTACCTATCACACTATGGATCTCCCTCTACAAAGTAGTGGAGTGTCTTCTCATTTCTCTTCTTTAGGACCATACTCATTCATTGAAATTTTGCCTCTATTTGGCTTTTAAAACTAAAATCACCACTTCCCTCTTCCCTATCTTCATTCCTCTCCATGTATTCTACAGACAATCTACTGGATTGGCCTCCTGACTTTTCCTCACACACGAGAAGCCACCTCCTAATGTCATATATTTGTACTGGCTGGTGCCCATGCCTGGAACATTCTTCGTCTTCCTGGTTCCCTGGCTTCTTTCAAGTCTCAAGTAAAGTCTCATTTTCTATAAGAAATTTCTGCTGCTAAGAACCTTCCACCTAAGACAACCACCGATTTTTTATCTCTAGCTTGTTTGTACACAGCTGTGTGCATGTTCTCCCTCATTAGACCTTGTAAGTTCTTCAAGATCTAGGTCAGCCTTTTGTCTTTCTTTATATCCTCAGGGTTGGCACAAAGAAGGTGCTTAATAAAGGGTCTGTGAATTATTAAGAGCAGGGAAGGTATTTGTCTTTCTTTGTATCCCCAACACTTAATGTAATGTATGGCACATAGAAATGCTTAATAAATACTTGTTGACTATTCCTTTGGGCAAAGAAAGCACATAGTAATTCCACAAAAACTTCACAATATAGAACATAGTCTGACATGGCCTAAATACGTACCAATTTCCATCGTTGCTCTGGTATTGCACTGATATCCACAGGGTGACGCTCTATTACACTAAGAAATCGTACTTCTGGGACAGCAATAGCACAGATCACATGTATCCACCTGGACGATTCACAAGACAGTTGGATTACAAACTTTATTTTTTGGTAAGCTCTCACTTTTGTTATTAAAATTATTAATACATTCTACTGCATTCTATCATTCCTTGTTTAGTCATTCCTTGATGACTACACATGTATTTTGTTTCTAGTTTTAACACAAATAATCCACGGTTACTAACACTTTAGTATGGACAGGTTTTTTTTTAATTGCAATTAATAATCTCCTTAGAATATAGTATCAGTAGTTGAATTTCAAGGTTAAAGTATATGAGCAATTGGGCAATTTTTCTTGCTCAATTTGGATTTTTCACCCCAAAACCATTGAAGAAATTCACTTCACCAGCAGTGAATCAGTATTACTATATATGTCCTCCAATTAGCACCACTGCTAGCTTAATCTGTGTGAAGTAATATCTCACAATTGTTTTCAAGTGGTTGGTGATTGAATAGTCATACTGTACAAATGGCTCATTATGCACAAAGGCATGGACCAGCTGAAGTAGGGCTGTGCTGATCTATAATTATCACCATTTTACAGAGAAGAAAATTGAAGTTCAGGAAAGCTCACAGAAAGGTGAACTAGTGATATTCACACAAAGCTACAATATGGTTCCTGATGTTAAGGAGTTTATAAGATAGATGGGATCTTTAGATATGACTTATTTTAAGTCTGATGCTACTGTCCCCCAACCATAATCTCTTTGTCCAACATCTGGGTCTTACTTGTTATCTGAAGGGTTAGTGATACCACTAACAGAATAAAAAAAAGTAGAGGCAGCATCACCTCTAGCACAGAGATCAATCATTTCCTCTTCTTTGCTGCTCCCAGTCAGAACCACTCACAGTACAGGGAGAGTCATAACGTGCTAATGTGTAAGCTCTAGGGCGAAACAGTTGAAAAAATAAACAAAAACCCCTCCTACCTTTTGTCGGTTGTCATCTGAAGAGCTCCTCCCCTGAGGTTACACAAACAGCATTCCTACAGAGGAAAACCATTATACAGATTAATGGTAAAAGCTACCAGACCATTCTCACTCAAACTTTCCTTCTACAGCAGTGCTCTTCCTCACTGTCCAGGAGACAGGGGGCAGATCCTTAAATTAACTTTTCAGAGGCAACAAAAACATCTGGCATTTCTATAATGCTTTAAAGATTCCAAACCCACCCCCACCCCCAACTATCTTGTGACCTAGGTAGTCAAGTATTGTTATCCCCAATTAACACAGGAGGAACCTGAACCCCAGAAGGGTTAAGTGAATTGATCAAGGTTAACACAGCAAGGTAAAAGTCAGAACCAGGGTTCTCAACCAGATCTTAAGCATCACAGGGAGCATTTTATTCTAGTCTCAGCTGTATTTCAGCAGGTATAGACTCAATAATCAATTGACAAGCAGTAATCCAATCTCTGCCTGCAAACTAGTGATGGGACAATCCAGAGATTCCAAACCTGGTACTCTTTCTACTATATCAGGCTATCTCTTCTATATCTACTCTTATAGGCTGTCTAATTCAATTCTTTCAGTTTACAAAAAAACAGGCTTGGAGGAGGAAAGAATCATGCCTAACGTCATGGAGTTGCAAGGAAATCGTGACAAAGACCCACGTTCTATCCCAAGTCTAACTCTCAGCCCCAAAGGGCTGAAGACCAGGGACTTTTGAATGAGCAAACTCTGAAGAAAAAAGAGCCCTGGCAGTAAAGAGTATGTTACCGCTGTCCAGGCATTGGCTGTGCACCGAGAACAGGTCCAACCTTCATTTACCAGATCAGGACGGATTCCGTAGCAACCTGAAAGAAAGCAGAGATCCAGAGCTCAGATGCTATGTCACTGGGAGCTGATGGGCACAGCTGTTGGGGGGATTTAAAAGGCCTTCCAGAATTCATTACATTTAATATAACTGTTCTCTTTTACCATCCTCTTCACCTTAATTCAGGCCACTGAACACAGTGTGAAACAAGGCTTTGGGGCAAAAGAAGCTAGGAATGGTTCATTTAAAATGCTAATGTTATAGAGAAAGAAAACTAAAATCCCTCTCCTTTTACATGTGGTTAATTCTGGATAAGTCCAAGCTATCCAACCTAAAATATTAACGCCAGGATTGTTAAGGTATTCTATGTGCTTAGCTATATAAACATTTTCTTTGTTCACTATCAAAGCAATTGAAGATTGTATCTGAGAAATCAAATTTTTGTGACTTATACTCTGATAAGGTAATAATTAAAATGGAAAATATCAATAGTTAGGTTCCAAACAACCCGAGTACCACAAACAAGAGCTACTTAAGACATATACTGGAAAGAAATCAATATGGCTACACAAGTCTATTCCATCAAAAGGCTCTTTTGGTCAGTGACAGGCTAGGCAGGCAAATCCAAATCAAGCCCTGGAAGTGAGGAAGGGGACAGAAGCCCAGGGCTGGCTGGCTCAGGGTTAGGAAAACCAATCAAGAAAGGAATGTGAAATAGAAACTGGTTTGCATAAATATTTCAGTTGGGAACATCAGAGCTGTGTGTAACTGAATGACATTTCAGTGCTTATTTCCTGCCTCTGAAATCTCAAGGGAAAGGCACTGCACTGGGTAAGTAATTGTCCTAAGAATGCAGCTCCGACTGTAGGTTTCAAGTAACAGGAAGAGAGCACAAAGAGTGTGCAGACATGACCAGGACACTGTACTATCAGCTCCATTCTCCAATAGACACAGATTGGCAGTCCAAGTGGAAAAGCCAAGTTAACTACTCAGAAAAAAAGACACTTTACAGAGTACAACCCAGAGGAGAAAGCCAGATGACACTGGTTCAGGAGAGAGAAAGCTGAGCTGGAGAAAAGCTTTAACTTCACCCTCATGTGCTGACTGATGGATAATTCTTCCCCAAAACATGGCTTCACCTGGTAAGAAAGCTCTCTTGTGCAATGCTAGAAAAGATAAGAGAGCCAGATCAGAATCTAAATCCTTATCTAAGCATGAAGTAAAGCAGCTAGGGATTATAGCCTATGGGTGGATAAGGGATGCTAAAGTTCTACATTATCACCTTAGTTCTATAAGCACACTTAAACGGAGCTAGGAGGATCCTACTCTCCCAGGAGCAACAAAGGAACTGAACTCGTGTTCTAATTCTTTACCAAAGATTTGTGCTGAACTGTGTGGTGACCTCTTATTTACAAGGTAGAAACCATGAAAAGTAATTTTATTTGATAAGCAGATGTGACCTCTATCAAGGTCAAATAGTAGATCAATATTCTATCATACTACTTGGTTCAACTGCAAAGCTCAACTGGGTATTGCCACCAGTCATGCCCCATTATTGGCATGAAACTTATGACGCAATCATAAACTGTTAGACATCCTCTCTCCAGCTAATACCTAGTCAAAAGAACCAGGATGCAGCAGGTCTAAGGTTTCTCTCAAAGGGCCCAAACAATGGTGGGCTGATCTCTTTTCTCTCTAATTCTCCCTACTATTTTCTTCCTCAAGGATCAGCAAGAAGGCCCCAAATGCTACTGGTCACCTAACCAATCTATAAAACAGGTCAGAATAGAAGATTCTCTCCAAAAAATGATTTGAAACTTTCAGGAAATAAGCATAAGCTGTCATACAAAAATCAACTTCAGGGAGAAGTGAATGAGGGGAATGAATAATACTAACTTTCCAAAAAAGGGCAAAAATCTAAGTTACAGCTCTTTGCTTCACCTTCAATGGGGAATATAAAATTAAATGTCTTCCTTTTATCAGGGCTGAGGGGATTAACCCATTCCCTTGTCCCAGCCTTTGTTCATGTTCCATTAATATCTCCCTTCCCTCTAACTTTTCCAACCAATGCTTCCTTCTTCTTTTTCCCTCTTGACTGAATTTCAACACTTCTCCTCCTTCCCCATCCTCATTCCTTTATGTGAAAGCCTAATGTACCTGTTACTCTCCAGCTCTAAGGTTCACTTTTTCCTTCTCATGACTGTGGGGGCCTCAGGCCCCTCCAGCTCTCTTATGTGGAACTATTACTGCTCACACCACTTCAATGAGCATGGAGTCTTGCTGGTAAGATGAAGAACCACCAGCCCCCTCCAAGTTCTCCTGCCACCAAGGCTGCCTTACCTTTCCCTTTCTTTCCAAACTTGCCATCTAAAAAATGCTGTCTCCTATAATATGAATTCGTTGAGCATTGAGACTACCTCCCTTTTCTACTGCATCTTCATGGCTTAGCTTAGCATATTTGTTCATGCATCCACCTTTCATTCACCTATCCATCCATCTATCCTTTCCTAGGAACTTCATCTTTGGGTTGTTGCTACCTTTTTTGTGCAGAAGCAAGAAACAAGTAAACTAATACCTGACTGATCTTCTGCTTATCTGCCCCTACCATGGGAAAGATTTATTAATAAAGCCACAATTAAATCCAATCCACTCATCCAAAAGCTTCATTATAACTTCCTGAATCAAACTTCCGGCCAGTCAAACAATATCCAACTCATTTTAACCTACATATTTAGAAATGCTAAGGAGGGGCAAAGTGGCTCTGAAGGCAGGGAAGCAGCAAGGATTCAGGGACAGAGGAACAGGAAAGGACATGAATCCCAGATAATCAACACACAGAGTTGTGATTGAAGGATGATCTAATGTAGACCAATGACAAGGTTGTCCCCTACCCTGGAACCCAAGTGTTTTTCCAGTTGGTTTGAAAAGTAAAATCACTAAGTTGCAAGTTGGGGGAAAGATATTAAGAAATTCTATATCCTCCTAAAGCTTTTTTTTTTGTTGTTCAGTCATTTTTTTAGTTGTGTCCGACTCAATGTGACCCCATTTGGGGCCTTCTTGGCAAAGATACTGGAGCTGTCTGCCATTTCCTTCTCCAGCCCATGAGGAAACCAAGGCACGCAGGGTTAAGTGGTCACACAGGTATTAAGTGCCTGAGGACAGATTTGAAATCAGACTTCCTGACTGGCATTCTATCTACTGAGCCACCTGGCTGCCCTATGGCATTCTTCATCAATTTAATTATTCATGAAGAACTGAAGAAGGCAGTTCTGTAATAGCAAAATCAGTAGAAAAGTACCCAGTGAGGGACTTCTATCCTAAAGACATCATAGAAATGGGAAAGGGTTCTACATGCACAAAAATATTTATAGCAGCGTTCCTTGTGGTGGCCAAAAAGTGGAAATCAAGCGGATGCCCATTAATTGGGGAATGGTTGAACAAGTTGTGGTATATGAATGTAATGGAATACTACTGTGCTATGAGAAACGATGAACAGGAAGACTTCAGAGAAGCATGGAAAGACTTATATGAGCTGATGCTGAGTGAAAGGAGCAAAACTAGGAGAACTTTGTACACAGCAACAACCACAGTGTGCAAGGAATTTTTCTGGTAGATTCAGAACTTCACTGAAATGCATGGACTTAAAAAAATTTCCAATGGACTCTTGAGGCAAAACTTTGCCTTCCACATCCAGAGAAAGAATTATGGAATTGGATCGCAGATAGAAACAGACCATTTTCTTTTGTATTATGTTTTGTTTTGTGGTTTTTCCCATTCATTTTAATTCTCCTATACAACATGCATTTAACAGGAATGTATTTGTAGAACCTATGTAAGATTGTATGCCATCTCAGGGAGAGAGTGGTGAGGGAGTGGAAAAAAATGTAAGATATATGGAAGTGATTGTCAAATGCTAAAAACAAATAAAATAATTCAATTTTTAAAAAAAAGCCACACACACACAAAAAATAAAAGTACCCAGTGAAATAAAGGGCTTCCTTCTAATAAGATACTGTCATAACAGGAGCCCAGACTATAACTGAAAATATACCTGACTGATCTGCAGGAGTTTACCAGTTACTAAATTCTGCCCCTGGGTTTCTAGAAGAGGTCACTCTAAGACTGAATAGAAAAGGAAAGACACTACATCTACAGTGTTTGTCTCTTCTTTCTGAGATCTTCATGGACCTTTAACTGATGCTATAGAAGGCCAACCGTTTTTTTAAACATCTTCTGTGCTCTTTGCCTAATCATGTGACATATCCTCACAGAGAAAACTGGAAGCTTCAGGAAATTCAAAAGCAAAATCAATTTGAGAGAAGGCCAAGCTTTCTGAAGAAGTCAATGAATAAGGACCATAGTCCTACTGTGTAGTAATGTGAAATAATGTGTATATTGCGGTAATGTGAAAACCTATACCTTGTGGGTGTAGATCATGCCTACACAACCTGCAGTAAGTAAAAGCAAGTAAAAATAACTCAAGGATGCTCTATAAGTGGAAAGACTTCAAATAAATGAAACAATCAAAGGTATTTCTTGAGGAATGTCATTATTTCCCAACCAGTAGATCTTAAATTGTCAGGACATGCTGTTTCAAGAATGCCCGAATTTTTTAACAGGACACTGCCTTATACCGGTGCTTTTCCCATCAACCCACACTTTCCTCAGTCCCCACATGAAGTGCATTAACTTACTAGCATGAACTTGCAAGTAGCATTTGGCGCAGGCAATGAGGAGGCTGGTTCCATCGTCACCAATATACGAATTTGCAGGGAGAGGCTCAGTATTCTCACCGCTTGAAGTAAAACACATTTCCGGGATCAAGGGCTTGGTCTTCTGTCCACACTTGGAAAGCTGAAGGAGTGAGGAGGTCTCCCCAAGAGAGGCCTGAGAAGCCTCTTTATCTGTCTGTAAGGACTTAAGAAGTAACAAAGCAGTGTTAAGTAAAATCTTTCCTCTAAATGATGGGTAGAGGGCTCTTGTTCCAAAATATTCACTGTATAAATGCCAGCTCTATGTCAGGGGGAACAAAATAAAAGAATTGAAAGTTTTGTGATGCTGGCCACAAAGAATGACACCACTGAAAGATGGTCATCTGGTCTCCCATTAAAGACATTCTATGATGGAAAACTCACTACCCAACCCTACCAAGGGGACCCATTACACTTTCAGGCATGCTTATTTGCCATACCACTGGAAATCTCGCAGCAAATAAGTGCCTGGACACTGCCTCCAAGACCAAGAGTGGGCTTAGGAACAATATCATTCTGAACATCTTCTGTGTAACACTTAGCTCTCTATGGGCTATAAGAAACTATGTTTGATAACCAGAGCACTGAAGCCTGAGCGCTTGGGATCTGAGAGCTGCCCTTCCCAAAAGAGTTGAGGAGCAGGAGATAGCTCCTCACTGAAAGCTAAATGTCCTATTCAGGAAGGCTGACAACAAGTCAGGCCCTTATTATACAAATGGCTAGGTAACAGCAGGTAGGACAGTCACCAAATGCTTACTTGGTACTCATGAGGTTTTTCAGTACTGTTTTGATGTCTTGTGGCATGGAAGTAATCCTAGATTTTTAAGAGTTATTCCAAAAAGGACAATGACAAATGCTGGAGAGGATGTGGAAAAATCGGGACACTAATTCACTGTTGGTGGAATAGTAAACTAGTCCAACCATTCTGAAGAACGATTTGGAATTACACCCAAAGGGCTTATAAAACTGTGCATAACCTTTGACCCCAAAATACCACTACTAAGTCTGTATTCCAAAGAGATCACAGAAAAAGGAAAAGGATCTATACAGCACTTACAAAGACATTTATACATGTAGGACCTTTTCCCATTTTTATGTTCTCTTTGGGATATAGTCCTAGAAATGATATTGCTGGGTCAAAGGGTATGCACATTTTTGCAGCCCTTGGAAATCGAGGAGATGCCCATCAATTGGAGAATGGCTGAACAAGCTGTGGTATATGATTGTGATGGAATACTACAGTGCTATCAGAAATGACGAGCAGAATGTCCTCAGAAAAACCTGATTAGACTGATATAAATTCATGCAACTTAAATGAGCAGAGCCAGAACACGGTACACAGTATCAGCAACACTATGAAAATAATCAACTGTCAAAGTCTGAGTTACTTTGCTCAAGACAATGACCCAAGATGAAGAACACTATCCACCTCCAGAAAGAGAACTGATAAACTCTGAGTGTAGACTGAAGCACACTTTTTAAAACTTTGCTTTTCTTTTTGCCTGCATTTTATTTTGTAGCATGGTTAATATGAAAATATGTTTTGAATAACTTCACATGGAACAAATTGTCTGACTTCCATAGGAGGGAGAGGGGCCAGAAGGAAGAAGAAAATCTAGAACTCAAAATTTTTTAAAATGTTAAAACTATCTTTACATGTAGCTGGGAAATATTTAATGAAATAAAAATATATTTTAAAAAAAAGAGAACTATGCCAACAGATCCTAAGATTTGATAGGTTCTATAAAGCTGCAAAGACTTCACCTAAGAAACTGGCAACGAACACCTTGTCTACTGATCAAAGCTCACTCTGACCAACAAGTTTGGAAAGGTCCATCACTGGATTGCTGTGCCATGGGGTGATGCATTTTTTAGTCACAGCCAGTTCTTAAAGATTAAAAGTTACTGTTTACCACCTCCCCCCAAAAAAACCTCCAAATAGCCTACTCCATGTATGTCACTGAGTGAGCTGACTGGTCACGCAATCCTAAATCAGGGCTGGAAGGTATCTCTGCATTTGCCTCCAACATCTGTCTCTGCATAAGAATCCTCCTGACCACATTCCTGACTAGCGGTCATTCAACTTCTATTGGACAGCCTCCAATTCGGAGAAAATTCCACTTTGTGACAACTGCAGCCATTTTGTTTTAAAATAAGTTTTCTTGTTACAGTCACTTTCAGATGTTACCTTCTATCCCCTGAGCCCCATAAACAAGTGAACCAACAGCTAAACAAAAACAACTGCAATAGTGAGGGAGCCTGGCAGCCCAACATCTTAAACCAGAAGTCATCTGCCTCTCCACGGAGAATAAGGAGGAAGTAGTATGAATGATGATGACAGCAACAGTGATAACAGAAGGCAGAGCAGTAGAGGAGGACAATGACAACATCTACAGAGCACTTCAAGGTGCGTAGCGTGCTTTGCGTACGTTACATCACTTGCTCCTCATGACAACACTACGAGGCAGGCACTACTATCACCACTTGACAGAAGAGGAAACTGCGCCTGACAGCTTGTATGACTTGTCTAGACCCACGCGGATAACAAGGATTCAAACCTGGCTCTTCTTGACTTTGACTCCGGTGCACTGCCCAAGAGGACCCCTAGTCATTAGAGAAACCCAGCATCTGGTGTCATCTTAGCTTTCTTTCCTTTACATTCTCCTTCTCATTGTCTGTTTATGTCACTGCATCAGTTCACAGAAGTGTATGAACTCTTCATATTCACTGTTTCTTATAAAATAACATTCCTTTACATGCAAATACGACAACTATTATGCCATTTCTCCAACTGACGGGCACTCGTTTTGTTTCCTATTTTTGGATACTACAAAAAGCGCTGATGTGAATATTTTGGGAATCATGAGGCTTCCCTTTCTATCTCTGACCTTGGTAATGAAGTATCTCTGGAGAGCTTTAATTGACAGTGAGTTTTTCTTTACTTTGAGTCTATGGCTGGTGTGCAGCCTTCCCCACTGCTCCCAGTTCTGTGCACTGGAATGTGCTCAATCACAAACCTACAAACAGACACAGCACATGTCTAACAAAGTACATGCACTTCCTTTAATCCTGGAGGAAAACTAGAACACTAGCCTATTTACAATGGGTAGTTGACTTTATAAATCTGAGATGCTATTTTGACAATGCCTCCACATCTTCTAAAAACTGCCACTATTCCCCCACATGAGGTAAGATGTGAAACTTTATTTTTCACACATATGGAAGCACAAACTTGGGGGATTTAGTGCTGGTGGATTTTACAGAGTTGGGGGTGAGGGAGGACCTGTTTTACAATTCATGAAGCAGGCTGTCCTGCATGCCTCAATTTGTGATGTATATTTGACATATGAGGCACCATGAGATCTGGTTCTAAACATTTTACTTACAACAGTAGTTAAGAAAATACTCATCTTCAAGCAAACTTCCCCAAACTCTTGAATCCCAGGAGCACTTTTTGGCAATGAAAAGAAGATGCTTAGTGATAACATCTAGGTATTATCTCTTTATTTGTTCCAATGATAAGGAAACCGATTCAAGTGTGTTTATATAGATTTAGTTCAATTGTGTTTCTGCAACTCAGGCAGCATTAAATGACACAGGAGTCTTAGCTTGGGATTCCAAATTCCTCTTCTCCCTTTCCCTGGCCTACTGAGCAGAAGCCTCTCCCTTACAAATACCTAAATGCTGCTACACTAGTACAGCACTAGGATAAACCCAGTCTGAAAGTATAGCCTTTTGTTGGTAATAAAGTCCCCAGAGAATCCGTGGGGGTACTTATTCATTCTATCAAAAAACTTGCCAACAAGATAAGAGAACTTAAAAATACTACACTGATGAGCCCTAAAATCTTTTCAATCTAACAATTTCTTCCATGTGTTGCTATTTCTATCCAAATGGCTAGGATCTGGCTATATAAAAGGGCCATGTAGTATTTGCATTTAAATTTTAAGAAAGAAGAATCTGCAAATTTAGAAAAAAAATAAAAATCTATAAAAATTTAAATATAAAATTATAAAATTTATAAAAAATTTACAAAAACTTAAATTAAAAAATCATTTATATAACTCTTGGTACAAGTTTTCCTAAAATCACATTTTTGTAAAAATGGAAAACTAGTATTAAGATGTATTTCCAGTATTTACACCACTTTCTGCTCATCCTGACTGGGAACACATAGCAAAGTGCCAGGTAAACTAAGTGGTTCCAACACTGACCATTCAATCAAAGTTCTGAATTCCAAGTCAGATGGACAAAGTTTTCCTCTAAGAACAACATAGAATGTGGAAGGGGGAAGTAATACATAGGAGATCTTCCATACTGATTCAGCACCAAAGCCATCTCACTTCCACCTATACTTACTTTTTTTTTTTTTTTTTAAAGTGACTTGCCCAGGATCACACAGCTAGTGTCAGAAGCTGGATTTTAACTCTGGTCTTCCTGACTCCAGGGTCGGTGGTCTATCCACTGTGTTACCTACCTGTCCCATCGCCTATGATGACACAGATAAGGGTTTTCCCTTCACCAATACAGATCACAACATTCTATGTCATTAGTAGATGGTTTATTTGGCCAAAAAATGAATTATCCAGAAGCCATTATTTTGGTGGGGAGCCTCCCTGAACTTACAAGACCAAGTTCTTAGAAGACAGATATGGTTTACTGCTAGAACCAGCCCACAACCAACCAAAGCTTTCCCATCTTGGTAAGATCCTTCAGTTTGTCTTCCCCTGACATAACTAACCTTCAAGAGAGAAAGGTTGGCTTCCATGGATGACAAGCTACAGAAAAAAAAAGATGTCAGTCAAGCCTCTACTTACTACTACACTGTACTCAAATGACCTGATTTTTAGTTTTTAGAAATATATTCCTGAACCCATAAAAATTCAACTCTGAGCCTTCCTTAAGCAAAGCAATTGTTAGAAACAACAGGAGAGAGAAAACATTAAAAATCCACCTTGCCACAACTCTGCTGACAGGAAATTCTCTGCACGGTGGTAATCACCTGGTTATATGGGTAGAAGAGAGTACAGACGGCACAATACGGCTCTACGAGGGCCGCAGCTGCATTGAACTTCTTCTCTGCCTGAAAGTTATGCACTTTGTTCTTCCACTGAAGGGAAAGTAAAGACTTCAAGGCCTCAGGGTCACTCACATCCTCTTCTCCAGAGAAGGGAAACGCTTCTAGAAGGAAATGAGTAAGAGCAGGAATGGGAGAAAAAGAAAGGGGAGATTTATTTTTTTTTTAATGAGAAGGATAAAAGGAAAAAAAGGGGTAGGAAAAGTAGGGAGCAAATTTTTAGTGCCAATAAAAAATATACATGCCAAAAACAATATAAAAAATTAAGACAATCAATCACATTGCATTCCACTGCTTTTGCCTGAAGGGCATACCTTTAACTGAACTCAGGATGTACAGATACCACCTATAGAATTCATTCAACACTGATTAAATACCTACGTGTACATGGTACTGTGATAAGTGTTAGGAAGACACTCAAAGATCATAGAAAATAAGATTCCTGCCTCCTGGGATTACAGTCTAGCAAGGTGATAAGACATATAGATAATTTATATATACACACACAAATGCTTACATGATATTTATATGGTAAAAATCTGTCTTGTACAAAGTAGCTGCTGAATTGAACTGATGGACAGTGGAGCTAGGACCTTGAAGTCCCTCTTCATCTCTGCTTCCTGGCTTTTTCTAAATCTCATTTAATAACTCACTTTTTGCAAGAAGTCTTTCCTGTCTCTAATTTATCCTTTCTACATTCTGTGTGTACAAAGTTGTTTGCATGTTGTCTCACCCCCCTCCTCAATTAGATTGTGAGCTCTTTCAGGGCAGGCACTGTTTTTGCCCCTCTTTATATCACCAGTACTTAGCCTTGTGCCAGGTTCGTAATCCATTTTGTTGACTTGACTACTGATCCCTCCAGTGGGCAGATACAAGCACCTCTTGTCTAGTACCTTCATTGCTGGATCTGCACTGTGTGGACACAGTTCAAATCCTTTGTTCATTTATTCACACCCTAGCTTCCTTGAAGGTTCAGCTCAAGTATGACTTCCCATATAAACTTTATCTTGATTCCCCTACTGGGAATTCCTCCCTACCCCAGTTCATCCTACCCCCCCTCCAGAATCACTTTCTATTTATCATTAACATTTCATATTTATAATAATAACAGCGATTGTTCATTTAGCACCAACTCTGTGCCGAGTGTTATCTTATCTGATCTTCACAACAGGAGGTAGGTGCTGTCATTATCTCCATTTTACAGCAGAGGAAACTGAGAGAGACAGGATAGAAGTATCCGTGTGTGTCTTCCATAGAAAAAGGCTTAACACAGTACCTGTCATCTAGTTGGCATCTGATAAATGCTTACTGAATGAACATTAAGCGTCTGTACAATAGATGTGCTCATCACTGCAGGAGACGGAGTCTAGCTAAGACCTGGTTCCTACAGTGGTGTACAGTGGATAAAGCCTTGGAATTAGAAAAGGCAGGGTTCCAGTTCTGCCCCTGACCAATGCTAGGTGATCATGGGTCAATCCCTTGCCTTTCTCAATGCCACTGCCTGTTCTTTCCCAGTGCTCCTTGTCAACTCCTACTTCGTTGGGGTTTGATAAGTCAAACAGCACTCTCTCTGCTGCCCAGGACCTTTTCCTATTCCTTATATTTAGGATTACAGGCTCAATGATATAGAGCTGAAAATGACTCCTTCACTTCACAAGTCAGGAAAGTGAGCCCCAGAGAAAAGTGACTAGCTTGGACTTAAACTGATGTCCTAAAACTAAAGTTTTCTGGGCAGGATCCATGACTATGGGAATGAACTTTCCCACTTATATGAGACCTGCCCCTGCCTGCTGAGGCCTCTCCAAGAGGTGTTGGCAGGGAGCTGACTGAGGTCAAGCAGCCCAATTCAAAAGAAACCAGGCTGCTTCTGCTCAGGTCACACTTATACCTCTCAGCTCTCTAGTCATCCTCCATCTAGCTGCCACCATAACCTCTACAGACAGGTGTGACTGCTTTGTTCTAAAATTCTCAGTGGCTCCCCATTTCCTTATGATAAAATGAAAACTCCTCCTCCTAGGAGTCAAAGCACTTGACAATCTAGCTTCACTAACCATTCCAGTGATGGTTCACATTACTTATCATCAAAGTATACTCTGTTCTAGTGCAAACAGGTCAATTTTCATGCCTTTTTACAAGCTATCCTCCCAGCTGGGAAATGGGTCTCCCTTTTACCCCAGCCTCTTTGGATCCTTAGTGTCCCTTTAGAGCTTGACCTAGTTGTCATCCACTAAGGGTAACTTTTTCTGATTCCCTCAGTTACTAGTGTTCTCTCCCTCCATCATGTAGCTTGTGAGTACGTGTACACACACACACACACACACACACACACACACACACACACACACACACACACACACACACACACACACACACACACACACACACACACACACACACACACACACACACACACACACACACACACACACACACACACACACACACACACACACACACACACACACACACACACACACACACACACACCCCTACCAGGAGAAGTCCTCCAAGGACAGTGACCATTGTGTCTATGTCTATGCTTGACAAGTGTTAGCCTATAAATATCTGTTTGTATAAGAGGGCACTTGGGGGTATGACAATTTGTGTTTGAAAATTTTTTACCACTCTATGCATCTGTGGTCTGTGTATTAACATCTATGTTATAACACTTTATAAGCCAATATTTAAAACTTCAATCTTGCTTATGTTGAATATACTTAATGTGAAACCACAACATAAATTCACAGCAAACTATGGCTGACAATTTTGACATGATAATTTACACACTCACCCTCATCACTTGAGCCCTCTTGTTTGACAACGGACAATGGGGATCGCGTTGGTGGTTTACCCAGGGGATGACGCCGGCTCTTCTTGATCTCCATTTTCAATTTGGAAAAGGTAGACGGGGCCTATAAAAATGAAAACTACTTAAAGGAGATGCTCTGAGAAGCAATGTGCAGAGCCCAGTTTAGGACTGACCATTATTTCAGAGTAACTATACTTCCTTTTTGTTCCCCATCTTCACCCTTAGTCAAGGTCAATAATGCATTGTGCTAAGAACAGCCAGAACTCCTTACTGATATAACACCACTGATAACATCAGTTGAAGAAGACTGAAACCTTCCTGGAAGGCCTAAAATGGCAACTAGCTAACGGCTATCTGGACAACCTGATTCAGCTAAATTCCACATCTTTTTCTCAGTCTTCATGTTACCTGACATATTCCCCACACTCAAGTCATTTTATGAGCTCTATCCCCCACAGATGCTCACAACCAGGAAACGGAATTTGCTTAAGAAGCAATTTCTCCTAAAGTACTAATGCCTCCTGTTTTCTTATGCTAGAATTAGCTAGCCTCTTTCCCCATGATATTACCTGAACCTCACTGGCTTTGGGGCTGATCTCCACCTGCTCAGCTTCTCCCCCTTCTTCTTCCTTCACTGTTAGCTCCATAGGGACGGTCTGCTCCCTCCAAATCTGGCCCTTCTGAGCAAAGTGCTCGAGTGTCTGCTGGCAAGATACACGCTCTTTGTCAAATACCACCTTATTGGTCCGTGGAACCACATAAAGCATGGGAATGATAGGTCGAGGCTTAAAGTCATCCTCTTCGCTGGGCACCTCAGAGGGGTGGACAATGTTGAGGGGGGCAGCTAAGGGAAAGCTTTCTT
The DNA here is from genome assembly GCF_028372415.1 of Notamacropus eugenii. Taxonomy (NCBI): domain Eukaryota; kingdom Metazoa; phylum Chordata; class Mammalia; order Diprotodontia; family Macropodidae; genus Notamacropus; species Notamacropus eugenii. Next base: position 72,656,887 of record NC_092875.1, on the reverse strand, counting down.
CTGTGGCAGTAGATACTGGTGCTAATATAGGGGGCTCCAATATGGGAGGCGGCGGTGGGGGGACCTCTTCATCTGTACAGAGCTGGGGTGGAGGTGACAACAACTGAGGCGGCTGAGGTGGGTGGTGATGGTGGTGATGGTGGTGGTGGTGGTGGTGCTTCTTCTTCTTATCACTTTTGGCCTTGGGGGTACGGATCTTGGTCTTACCATCCCCTGGTCCAAGAAATTAAAAGTATATTACTGACAAAAATCAACATTTTCTAGCAATCCATCAACAACAAGGATTTACTGAGTGGGCAGGTCACATCACTTCTCTTGATCTCAGTTCACTCATCTGTCAGAATAAGGAATTGTCAGAATTGGAAAAGAAGACCTCTAAGGTTCCTTCCAACTCTACATCTATAGTCCTGTGAGTGCAAGTTTAGCATTTCATCAGAAATTATGAGAAACATAAAATTGTCTAAGTCATGGACTTTACTCACAAGGAGCTTACAATCTAGCTGGGCATACAGGATATATATGTTTAAACATTTAGTGGGCAAAGCAATAAATAACATTTAATTTTATATATGATCTACATTAAATTTTATACATAAGAGGTGTCAAACACATGCCCAGAAGGCTGCATATGGCCCACAACAATTCTGAATGTGGCCCATACCAGATTAAAATGTAACTGGGAATTATTTAACAAAATAAATGAAAATACACTAAAACATAAGATAATATCCCATTTTAAAAACTAAGACAATATGCACCTTGTGGGCATCCTGCATTTCTATCTGAATTTTACACCACTGTCCAAAGGACAAGTCTAGCTATTTCTGACTGTGGCTACCAGGTCCTATTAAGTCCATCACCAAAATATCTTTCATATTTGTTGCCTCTCCTCCATCCATACTTCCCCTAGAACAAATCTTTACTACTTCCATTCTAGACTATTATAGCCTCCTGTTAGGTCTTTCCATTTCTACTCTTTGCCTTTTTCATTACATCCATACCACTGCTAGAAAAATCTTTCTTGCATAGCAGGCCTGCACAAATTGTGGCCAGCAGGCTGCTTATGGTCCACAAATTTCCTCTACATACAAAAGGATGTTTTCCTCTATATTTTTGAAGGCTGCCTGTAATTCTTTGGTGGGGCTGCAAGTTGTACAGGCCTGTTATATAGCATCTTAAAAGTCACAGTGCAGCTTTAGGCTTACATACCTTAAAACTGCATGAAGACTCTTAATATACCCTGTACGTTGCGATGGTTATGCAGTTTCTGTACTATAAGTCTTCAGAAACTTCCTTTTGCCTCCTGAGTTAAGTTCAAACTCTTGTGGCTGATATTAAAGGTTCTACTGAACCTTTCAAACGACCTCACAATACCTGTGCGACCTTATCTCTATCATACTCTATACACAAAATGAATGGGGTTACTCTCAGCTCAGCCAATCAATCCAAGGGCCTTTGATCATCAAGCTGTTCCCTATCACTGGAACACTTTCCCCTTTCACTACCTCTTTATAGGAAACATTCAAACCCATCCTTCAAGTCAACTCAAATAGCACCTCTTCCAAGATGGTACAGTGGACAGAACACTGGGTACAAGGTCAGGAAGAACTGAGTTCAGATCCAGCATCAGATATTTACTAGCCGTGTGACCATGGGCAAGTCATTTAACCTCTGTTTGCTTGTTTTCTTAGCTATAAAATGGGGACCATAATAGCACCTAGCTCATCTGGTTGTTGTGAGGATCAAATGAAAAGCATTTTTAAAATGCTTAGCACAGTGCCTGGCACATAGCGGATGTTTAATAAATACTTGCTGACTAGCTCAATGTTTTACAATTCTACATAGCGATTCCACTACAATGTAAAGCATTACATACCATAACTCTGTTTATGTGTTATCCCTTTAACTAGACTGGAGGAGAGAAATACTGTCTTAATTCCAGGGTCTTTCCTCTGTTAATTATTTCCTATTTGTCCTGTATTAGCTTGCTTTGTATATCTCTTTGCATGCTGTCTCTCCATCAGCTTGTAAGCTCCTTGGGGGCAGACATTGTCTCTGGCCTCTTTTTCTATCCTCAGTGCATAAACACAGTGCCTGGCTTAAGTATAGGCACTTCAGATTTACTGAATGAATAAACTATGCATCCCGCCTAGCACTTAGTCAGTATTTTACACAGCGGTACTTCAACTTAGTGAGCGATGCACTGCTGTGGGCTGCAAGTCTTGAAGGAGGCTTTAGGAAGGACTGGCAGGATTTGGAGTAAATCCTATGGGAGAATGATGCTAATGGTATGGGCTTGACTAGAGGCAGGAATGAGCATGGAATGGGGAGGAGGTGAGGAATACAGGAAGATGCACACAAAAGCGGCAAGCTCAACTCGTACTTAATCATGTTCATGTACTTAATATCAAGATTAAGTAACTATGAGAAACACAATTCAGTGGGTGGGGGGAACAGATTAATGAGTAAGCTACTTTAAATAAGTTTGCTACCCCAGAAAATGCACCTATTGTGCTGGTGTTAATATGTAATTTGGCTATCTTTTTAACAAATTTGTATTTCCAAATATTTATGGGAATAAACAGTCTTTTCACTTTATAGGTAGGAAAACTTGTGAGTTCACTGATTACCAACAACCATTTTATTAAGTATTCACTACGTACAAAAAATAATGTTGTGCATTGAGAGCAATATAATTAAGACATGATTCCTGTTCTGAGAAAGTTCACAATCTATCAGGGGACACACAATACACACAAAAGCAGTGTTATGCAATACCTGGGATGCAAATATATATATATGTGTGTGTGTGTGTGTGTGTGTGTTTACATATATATTTCATTACATATATATGTACACACACACACACACACACACACACACACACACACACACACACACAGGATGGGTAAAAACTGCTGTGCATGGTTAGAATAAAGATTTCTGATTTTGAAGTAGCATCCCAGAAAAGGCAAAGTAGGATTGTGGGGTGGGGAGTATTAGAGGATGGGTAGAATTCCAAAAGGCAGAGAAAAAAGGAAAACCTAGATATAGGAACATCACGGACACAGGCATTCAGTAGGCTTGAGTAGAAGGTTAAGTACAGTTTTTAGGAAGCATAGCACACAAGGAAGGGAAGAGAGTGAAATGGAGTAGGGAGGTTCACAGGCTCAGAATTTAAAGGAAATTCAGGTTAGAGAGGTTCCAGACAGTAAGGCCAAGATGTTTAGATTTTATTTGGGAGGCTCTTGGGATTCACTGAAGAGTTTTTTGAGCAGGATGTTAATGGGAAGTTAAACACCTTGGGAGGAAAAGTGAGGTGAACCAGTGTCAGATCTCTCAGCATGCTCAAGTGAATGTGGGCAAATGAGAGCTTCAAAGGGGAGGTGAAAGGGTAAAAAATTGCCTCCCTTTTGGTAGGCAGTTCAATACACAGCCAGGCTTTGAACCAGCAGGTGATTTGTTTTTCTGCAGGTGCAAGATATGGGGTTTATTTGCCTCCCTGTCATATCATATGAGAGTCTATGGGGGGGCGAAGTCAGATTTAGCATCCAGTACATCATTTTAATTTATCCAAGTGATTAGTATGTCATAAATCAAAGATAAATTAAACAAATTATTTATTCTTTTGAGGGCTGCTGTTTTGTAAGGTGAGGCAAGTAACTATGCTAAGAAAGCACTGATGAGCTCTCTCAGCTCAGCTGGAAATGAATGCTAAAGGGAATTCAGTCAGGTAGTAGGGTGCACAAAAATCATTGCAAGTCAGCAAAGGTGGGTTCTAGTACTAACTGATCACAACCATGGTGAGATATTCATCCTCTTAGAGCCCCAGTTTACTTACCCACAAAAGAAAAATCAAGTCAGGTGACAGCCTGTATGCCTGTCACCAGAGGAGAGGGTCAGCCCTAAGTTGAATGGAAAGCAATGAATTTTGAAGTCATACCCAGTCGTTAAGACCATTCATGGGGTTACAGAGTGGCTACAATGTGTATTGGTGGTGGGAGTACGTACAAATGAATGAAGTGACAGTTCTCTGAAGTACTGAAGAAAATCAAGTTAACACCACCAACCCTCTCCACCTCACAGAGCTGTTACGAAGACCAAAGAGTCGCAGAGATATGTAGGAGAGCTCTCTTGGCTCTAATATTCTTTTAGACCATGTAATTCAAGACCCTCATTTTATTGATTAAGAAACTAAGGACCAGAAAGAGAAATTAACTTGCAAGTCGCATGGCAAATAAATAATAGATGAAAAATGCATAAAAAAGCACAAATCAACACCAAAGTGTAGAGTTTTTGCTATTAACAGTAACATATCATATTTAAGCCTTATATCTCACAAAAAGAAGGAAGGAAAACAAAGTGGAAGAAGAAAGAATGCTTTTGTTTCTCTTCATATGACTCACTAACAACTTTAGTCAATTCTTTTTGGTATCTATAATCTATTTCTTCAGTTCAACTGCATTCAATTCAATCCTATTCAAGTCAATTAAATTCAATGTGCCACCATGGTAGGCATTGGGGATCCAAAAACAATCACCAGAAACAGACTTTGTCCTCAAAGAACTTTAGACAATTATATTTAAAAATCATCAGGAAAGTGCATTGTAATAGTAGTAGGTACTACTTAGCAGTAGTAATAGTAGTAGTAGTAGTAGTAGAAGTAGTAACAGTAGGTCTCATTTCTCTTATTCCCCCTATTTTACAAGTAAGGAGACAGAGGCTTCAAAAGGTTAAGTGACTTGATCATGGTCACAAGCTAAAAAGCACCAAGGACAGGAACTGAACCCAGGTCTCCCAACTCCAAGTCCAATACCCTTTTCATCACACTGGGAAAGGCCAAAGACTGGCTGACCAACACTGGCTCAGAGTGGTACTCAGGAGGCTGTTTGTCACCTCATAAACTTTAAAGAGTGTTACTCTTTGTACCTCAATTCTCCCATTAATTCAGTTACAAAAGATTCGCTGAGCACTTACGTAACAACCTTCTCATTTCGTCTCTCTTCTGCCTCTTTTAAAAAATATTCTCATTTGATTGTCACAACAACCAAGTGAGGTGTTGTTATTACGCCCATTTTACAGCTGACGAAACTGAGGTGAGCCAAGGTTAAGTGATTTGCCTAGAATCACAGACCTAGTGTCTGATGGTGAATTTGAACTCAGGTATTCCTGACTGCAGGCCCAGCAGTCAGTATCTACTCTGTCACCAGATGCTTCTCTAAGCAATATGATAGTTGCTACTATTATCCCCATTTTACAGAGAAAACTGAGACAAAGAGAAGTGACCTGCTCAGGGTCACACAACTAGTCAGACCATATTTGAATCCAGGCTCAGCACTCCGCTACACCACCTAGCTTGCCCTAGGCACTAAGCAGATGTCACCCTTTCTATTCAGATCCCCTGGTCGCTGCACAAATTGAATAAACTGTATTAACTGTACATCTACTCCATCATTCTGTCCGTTACATAGTAAAGGAAGGCCCGCTGCAGGTTATTTAAAAAGCCTTAAAGAAATGAATTAATCACAGAACAGATCCAAGTTCACCATCACAGTAATTTTGGTCCTGGCCACTGTTTTGAATGCTGCTTACATTCCTCCTTCCTCGGCTGTTGCAGGCACTCACTTTAGCTGCACACTGTCAGCATCTCTGAGGCAGCCGGGACAGCACACAATGTCCTCTGGCAGGCTGAAGCCCCAATCATTTTTAAGAGAAGCAAGGAATTACTCATGAAATAAAAAAGCATCTCTTCTCTCTCTCTCAAGCCCCAGCTCTTAACCACTTAATTCTCTCTAACTGCCTTAGAGAAACACAAAAATTATCAAGCTGTTTTGGTTCTAAGCCTTTCCAGAGCTACAATGATTAAAACTCCTCTGGTCTTAAAGTGAGTCTCTGGATCATGATGGACATCACCTTCACTGCTCCCCTTATTAGATCAATAATGAAATGTTTCCTTCCCCTTTCCCATATCCCTTCCCAAAAATCAATGAATAAAGATATCTGTTCACTCAAAGAAAAATAAACAATAAGTGTTCCTCAGAGATGCCAGTCCTTAATATGTTTAATAAGAGATTGTTTCTCACCTAACATACTAAAATTGGATGGCTTTCTATAGCAAAAAGTCAGAGGAGTTCCACCTCCGCCCCCCAGTAAGATGGGTCAGCTCTTGGTCATCATCATAAGATGGGTGAGGGAAAAGGTGATCCAGAGCGGGGAGTGTTCACCTAATAATAAAGATTTACAGCCCAATTTTCAACCAAGAAATAACCATTAAATTTATCACAAAGCCTGTTCATCAGGTTTCCCACACAGCACAGTATGAGACAAGCAGCAACAGAATAACTAACCTAAGACACTAAAATGACTAAATCCAGAGAAAGATGAAGTTGTGAGACTCCTTGCTTGGGTCATTTAGGTCAATGTCTCAATCTGGCCATTTCCCAAAAGGCTGGAGTCTGTTGGTCTCACTTAGACTAATTTATAAAAATGGCAACAAGGCCAATCCAAATAGTTACTGTCATATTTTTGAAAGCAGCCCTTTAGATAAACAGCTTTGTAGCATTGTGGAGAGAGGCATATTGAATTTCCTTAGAGAAACAAACATATTGAATGCAAAGTCAAATTGAATTTCTCCTTAGTCACACAACAATAGATCATATTCACTCTCTATACAATGAAAATGTGCTATAAAATTTTGAAAAACAGAACTGAGCCCCACCTAACTTTATCAATTTCTAAATGACCAGTCTGAGCTGATAACTAGGACTTTTATTTAAAACTTTCAACAACATGTTAAGATGATGGAAGATCTATTTTACAAAGACCTCACTCAATTACGTAAGATTCCTGTACTTGAATTCAAAGACAGACTCCAGGTATAAACAAAAGACCAACACTGCCTGAGAGTAGAAGATGCCTCCTTGGAAGATCTCAGACAGACAAGTACATCAATCAGTATCTTTTCCGCTCTGCAAGCTAAAAAGAGGTTGCTACTCAACGTTTTCTGCTGAGGCTCCAAGTCCCGCAGCCTTTAAAATTTACTAGAGCAGAGCCAGCTCCTGGTACAAAGAATATATCATTTTGGAGCATACTATGCAGTAGGCTGCTGGAAAAGGGAGAAGCTGCGAACACCACAGCACCCAACGCAATAACACCCCAGGTTTTCTGGTGACCCAGCTTCATTGCAAACTGATTGATGCTGGACTTCAGTAGCAGGGGAGAGACGCTGCTTGTTACGGTCACATGACTCAGGAGCCACACTGATTCCTTCACTTTTCTTGCCATCCTGGTCCAGCCCCTGACCTCACAGACCCTCCCTTTTCAGCTTCGTTGGATGGTAGTCTTCCTCCATCAGAATGTAAGCTCCTTAAGGGCAGGCAGTCTTTCTTTTTGCTTCAGGACATCCTCAGTGTCTGACACAATAAGACTTAACACATGTTTGCTGATTTCAGATGTTATCCCATCTGGTCCTCCTCCTCTCTATCGGACCTGGAGTTGGCTGACCCAGGTCTGAACATGGCCCTTGGGTGAGTCCTTCTGCTTCTCCAGGTCTCAGTTCCTTCATTTCTAAAATGATGTGGTTGGACGTAACCACAATAACGCAAACACTTACAAAGGTTTTAAGCCCTTTACTTATGTGAACACATTTGATCCTCATCATCTCCCTGAGAGGTAGGTGCTACTATGATCTCTTTACAGCTGAGGAAACTGAGGAAAACAGACTTGCCAAGGGTCACATGGCTGGTGTTTGGGGCTGGATTTGAACTCAAGTTTTCCAGTATTTAAAACTAAAATAGAGTGTGAAAATAGGAATCTGAAAAAAGACGGGAGAACAGAGAAAGAAAAAAGGGTTGAAGTCCCTGAACAGAAGCAATGAGGTGTAACTGCTCGAAGGAAATCTGGGTACACCAAAAAGAATACAGATTGCAGGACCATGCTGCAGTCAGTCAACAAACATTTGCTGAGTATCTACTATGTGCCAGGTATGGTGTACTGTGCAGCAGTAAAAAGTAGCTCAGATAGGATCAACTCAGAAAAGCAATCAGGTACGGTTGGATTTGAAAGACCCCAACATGTTAAGGTGGAGAACTCTGACCAATACTATACAAGACAAAAAGATAGTAGTTTAGCATCACCACAGCAGCTAACATTACAAACATTATCTCCCTTGATCCTCACAACAATTCTGGGAGGCTGCTGCTGTCAGGGTTCTCACAGGTGAGGAATCTGAGGCAGGAAGCAGTTATGAGCTGACCAGGGTCACACTATAAGTGTGAGGCCATATCTGAACTTGGGTCCTCCTGACTCTAGGTCAAATGTTCTATTCACCACACAACCTATTTAGCTGCCTATTTTTTAAAATGTCAGGAGATGGGGTTTGTTGTTAAATGCTTTATCAGTGCTACAGGAAATAATTTTTCCTTTAAAATTAATCCAGCTTTCAAAGTGTTTTCTATTCCCTTAGAGACAGAAGCAACTTGACCATCATCATCTTTGTAATAATTTTTCATAAATTAAACCTGTTATTGAATCACCTCACCACTTTCTATACAGAAGGCTAAAACATTGTAAGGAATTTAGTTTTTCCCCCTGGAAACCCATTTTCTATCACTGGTCACATTTGAAGGGATCTTGGAAATCATCTAGTTCAATCACTTCAATATTAGGAAGAGACTGAGGCCCTGATGAAGTGTGTGTGCATTCGTCCTTCATTGCCGAAGAAGACCACGCCATCAGAGAAATGATGACATGACTTGCACTTGACTTTGTTTTGAGTGAGGGAGGGCTGTGCAGGTCACCAACCTCACTTCTCCTCCAGAGCCATCTGAATCGAGTGACCAGATGTTCGTCGGGATGACTGGAGATGACCCAGGATGAAGTAACTGGGGTTAAGTGACTTGGCCAAGGTCACAATTAGTGAGTGTCAAGTGTCTGAGGTGAGATTTGAACTCGGGTCCTCCTGACTCCTGCATTGGTGCTCTATCCACTGCACCACCTAGCTGCTCCCCGTGATGAAATAAGTTGTCCAAGGACACACAAGCAGCAGGTGGAAGCTCTCTTTCCATCACATCCTTCCGACAATTAACCTGAACCCAGGTGGTATTCATTTTTCCCAATTCCTACATTCAGTACATACGCTAAGTGTCCTTGGAAAAATAAGCATTCATAAACACTAGCTGGATTTGAAAATTAGAATCTCAATTGAATTTCAAATTTCACTTTATCCAATTATGTATATAGAATTCTTCTGGTTTTGTGATGCATAAAAAGGTACTCCGCCCCCGCCCCAAAACAAATGAAAAAGACTCCTTCCAGTCTGAACTCAGGCCAGAAAAGTGAATTTGTAGCTTTGACTGTCTCTCATTTACATAAGAAACAATTTTTTTTTCTATTCGTGGTTGACTTCTAAGGCAGCCTGGGTTCTAGTCATGACTCTATCTCTTACTAGCTATATGACCTTGAGAAATTCCTTTCTCTCTCTGGGTCTCAATGCTCTTCTCTGAAAAAAGTAAGAAATTATATGGGTTCTAGGTTCCAGTTGAGGACAGCCTCCTTTTTACAGCATTACTAAAATTAGCTGCTTCATCATCTCTCCTCCAATATTGTCCAAAGAAACTCACTCTTTAACTTAGTAGCAATTTCTGCTAAAAGGTCTAGTATTCTGGTTAAAATGGGATGGCACCTAAATTATTGGAGGACTACTTCTCTAGGCCTTCCAAGTCCTTGGTTATCTTTTTCATCATGATGGACTACTAGGAAATGAGGCTTACTGACATGGCTCTGTGACACACCAGGGAGAAAGCAAAAAATGGAGGGCACAGCCTGGACCAGTCTGCTTTTCTCATAGCACTCCAGACTCCACCAGATGATGATGGTGACGTTCTACTCAGCAATCCTGGCTTCCTTACACTTCTGATTCCAGTGAGCAGAGTCACAGAAGGCAAACTCTAGTCCTCAGCATCTCTTATGCTCCTGGAGCTCCATGACTGCAGGGGATTCTAGAAAATTCATTAGCTCTAAGACTGGGCACTGGATGGCAACTGAAACAGCTATAAGACTGTAAAGTGGATCTCTCCAAAGGATTTGGAGCCACAGGGTCTGGGTTCAAATAATCACTCCACTATCCACTACATGTACGCTCTTGGGCAAATTACTTTCTTTAGGAATCAGTTTCTCAGTCAGAAAAAAAATGAGTCAAGACCTCAAAAATGGAGTATGTCCAGAGATTGAGGATGATCGCAAGATGCCGGGGGTGGGGGATGATCAGCTTAGAAAATAGAAGACTCAGAGGGAGCAATACACAACAGCTCCCTTTCAGATTCATGTGGAAGGGGAACACTATACAAAGTTAGATTTGACATCTACATAAGGAAAAAATTTTAACTCCCTGACACAAAATAAAATGCCCTGCTTCAATGAAACAGTAGGTTTCACTGAAGGTCCTTTAGACTTGGATCAGATTCATTTTTTGCCCTGTTCAGCATCCTGAAAGTGGCTACAAGGAAATAAAAGGCTAGTAACCTTGGACAAGAATCAGTAACATTCTCTCCTCTCCCTCCTGTCTCAAATATCCTTGGTTTTCCTAAGAGGCCATCAGTTCACAACTTCTCTGCTTGACCAACTTGTAAATTTGTACCACTTTAAAAAATGATGATTCTTTGAGTTTACTCCCTCCTATGTACAGCAGTATTTCATTCTTTTTGTTACTTTAAGCTTGGAGGAGGAAAGTGGTGTTGTTAGACTGAGCTGTTCTAGACTTGAGAGAACTAAGTGCTGGCGGTGCTCTCCTACACTTGCCCTCTCCTCTGGATTCTCTCTCTTCCCTGAAACCAGTCACAACCACCTCTGGTGGTGGTCAAGGATAAAATAGGGGCTTGTACAGAAGTTTCAAGGGCAGATCTATCAAACAGTTGTGCAAGGCAGAAACATAAGAATGTTTGTGAAGCTTCAGCAATAGGAGAAGCATTGTACTGACTGCCCGGATTAACAAAGCCACATTTACTGTCCAGTCCATTTCCTTCTGTTCTTCAGGCCTGAATCAGATGCACAGGTTCCTTACTATCACAGGGTCTCCAGGACCTTTGTTCTGTTAACCCAGAAATGGTCTGCAGGTGCTTAAGCACCTCTAGCATCTCCCTCAACCAAAAAGACCACCTTTTCAGACAATTTCCTTTTCTCAGCAGTTCAAAATACATTTTCCCTACTGAGAATCTGCCATTTAAATAAATGCATATTATGGTATGCTGTGGGGGTTTTTAGGGAGTTATTTAGCCCTTAGAGCTTTTAAAAACATTAAGCTGGTATCAAAATTAGAAAAGAAAATGCAATAAAATTGTCAACTCATTCAACATAATGTAACATTTGCTACCATTTCTCAGATGTCTAGGTGTGATCATGTATTTAGTCAATGTATTTATTAGATTTATCTTTCACTCAAAGTACTAAAGTGAAATAAAACTAAGAACCTTCAAGCAAGAGATATTCCTCATGGCATTAGAATATTCTTATAGCTTCAGAAAGGAAAATCTAACCTAAAGTTGGTAACAGCCTCTTTTAAAGTAGTCACACAAAGAGGTACAATTCAATTCAATTTATTAAAAATCTACCACATACATGGACCTTGCCTAAAGGAATTTACAATCTCTCCAGGTTAAAATGATGATGATGGTGATGGTGATAGTAACGAGTGATGTTTACACAATACTTTCAGATTTGCAAAGCATTTTGGCTCTATTATCTCATTTGATCCTCACCATGGAGGAGCTAACGCTGTTACTGTGACTGCTTGGCAATCACCACCTTGAGTACGGAGGGAGAAGAGGATCTCAGCCCCGCCCAGAGGAGGACGCTGGGAAGCAACCTGGCCAAGGTTACGTGGATGACGGAGTAAGGATTTGAGCTCACTCCTCTTTCTGCTAACCAACAATGGCTCACTAGTAACAGTTACCAGTCAAGTGCCTAGGACCTTACTGCTGCATTCTTAAGAGATGTTTATATCCATTCACCTAACATTCATTAAGTGCAGCCCACTTTAGACAGAGAGAGACACGAAGTTTAATTAGGACATAATCTTTACCTTTATGAAATTGAAAACACCAACAGAGATGACTATACGATTAAGGACATGAGACGCAGTGCTAAATGTTTCAAGAGTGAAAGTCATCACTGACCCGAAGTGCTAGATGAGGTGGCCTTTTAGAAGGAATTCACTGGGCCAAGATGGGATGTGAAGACATCTCAGACATAAGAAAGTATAAGGGCACAGGTTCTGTTTTTGTTTTCTCTTTGAATCCCCAGCATCTTAAGCACATGGCTTTACACACCACAGGTGCTCACTATATGCTTATAAATTAGATTTGCCTGGAGTGCAGAAAATAGTTTGCTGGCAGCATGGAGTACACCAAGAAGTAATGTGAAATAAAGCTGGAAAGTTAAGGGAGAGCCTGATTGTGGATAGCTCTGAACATTATGCTAAGAGAGTTTGAAATTAATTGGGTGGGCAATAGAGACTCACTAGGGATGTTTGAACGGATGAGTGACAGAATAAGATTTATGCCTAAGAAAGATTCCAGTAGACATAAGAATGATAGATTATAAGAGAGAGGACCCTGTCAGGGAGCTACTGCAAAAAATTGAACAAGCAGTGATCAGGCTTACATTAGGTTAAAAATAAAGGTGTAAAGGCCACATATGCATGGATACCTGCCAGAAATTTTAAATTAAAAGTCTCTTCTTTGGATAGTACTTACAAACAAATACTTCCTTACATTCCCTCATCCAACACACTCCTAAGGAGGAAAAAAATCTGAAAATGACTTTAAAGAAACAACACACACACGCACGCGCGCACACACATGGTGTAAAGCTTACAAACAACAGTCTCATAAACAGCCCACTTAAGGATGGAAAAAGGTGTGCTGTTGTCATGGCATCCCTTTTGGTAAAATATAGGCATTTTAAAGTAAATCTGTGTTTGGAAGTGAAGGAAGAGAAAATACTGGAACCAGTTAAAGGGAGAGATCCCGGAGTACCTTCCCAGGCACTCCCACCCTCCTTCCAGCCCTTTCCTCCCACCAAAACAGAAAAACAAAATCTGTCTCAACACTGCCTGAATGTTTTCTACCTTCAGCATACCTTTCTGCATAAAATGTCACATAAGTATCTTCTGAAATTTCACTTTGTTTAGTGCAAAAAACCAAAACAAAACAAGGCTTTGAAAGTGAATGATGCGAATACCTCAGGATTGTTTATTACACTGTTATGGAATAGCTCATTTATGCCATTTTTCCTGTACTGAAGATCTGTGTGCTGAAGGAAAAATCTTTAATTGGGGGCGGGGGGGGGGGGGGGGGTGCCTGGGAATTTGAGAAGAGGGGTAGGTATTAAGGCTAGTGTGGAAAATGGTGCACTTGGCAGAAGAAAAGCAGGTCAGGATAAGAGGTTAGCTTAAGACAAACAGGGATGTAGGGAAAGGGCCACAAAAACGGAAGTAGGAGAAAGATACTACACAGAAACAAGTCATTTTAAAGTTCTGCCCCAGAATAGCTAATACACAGGAAAGGGCAAGGATGAAATGCCCTTCTCTTCATCTTCTATCAACTCCTTCCCAGAACAAAGACTTTTAAGCGGCCTTATGGAATAAATAGGATTTTATGCACAAGCCTGTACCACACCTGTTTCTTAAAAAATAAATAAATAAACTGCACAGGACAACCTTATGGGCACTGCATCTGTAGTGTGCTATGGGGATCTCACAAATGTTGATTAAAAACCATTTACTTCACTAATAACAACATTTTAACCATCTCTTCCTTACCATCATTTTAAGTCAAGAGTGCTTTTCTCACAATATTTCCTGTATACCCAAGTGGCACTCTGATTTTACAAATAAGGAAGAGGTGGCAGAGAATGGAGAAGGTACTTAAACAGGGTCATGTCCAGTAAGAACCAACATCAGAGTTTAGTCCCTAATCTCCTGAATTTAAGGAAAACTCTCTTTCCATTAAACTAACTAGGGGAAGGTAGATGAAGGACTGAGCCTAGAGTCAGGAAGACTAGCTCAAATCTGCCCTCAAACACTTTTACCTGTATGACCTCAGTAAGTCATTTAAGTGCTATCTGCCTCAGTTTTCACAACTATAAAATGGGGATAATAATAGCACATGCCTCACAGGGTTGTTGTGAGGATCAAATGAGATCATGTTTATAAAACACCTAGCACAGTGCTTGGCACATATAAATCTCTTCATCCTCTCTCTGATTCAATACAAATGGAAAGCCCTTTTAAAAAGCCTAAAAGCACTTGGGAAGCACATAACCGAAGGTGATATTGGATACCTCTGAGGTCCCTTCCACCTCTAAATGTCTATTACCACATGATTCCAGACGACAAGGAGACAGATCTGCCTTTTCCCCAAAAGGCTTATGGTCTAAGAGGGGAACCCAAGCCAAAGGAGAGACAGCCACAGTGACCACACAACTCTATACAGTAAATGTACTAAATTCCAAATAAATGACTTTCTAGAGAAAACTGGTGCTACACTATAGATGGTTTCTAGATGGTTCCCCATTCACAAAGATGTTGTGTTGCCAAATTTTGTTTATAAGTCATTTCTCCCTCAGGGCTGCCTGCCTGATCTTGGCTAAAGCCTTTAAGGGGAGAAGAAGTTGAGAAAATTGCAGGTAGCAACATCATGTCCAAAGACATTTTAGATGTTTAGATGGTGGCTGCTGCTGTTTGTTCTTTGTTCTCGAAGGACATCAAGAAGGTGATGCCACAATGTGCAGGTGAAATGGACTGAAGTGAGGGAGGACTATGAAAAGTCATCAGCCTCACTTTCTCCTCTGGAGCCATTTGGGTCCAGTGGCCAGATACAGATCAGGATGACTGGAGATGACCCAGGATGCAATGGGAGGCCTTGGACTTTTCAAGCTAAAGTCTTTAACAGGTCTCAGTATGAATGAGGCAAAGTCTACCCAGTGATTAAGGCTTAATAAGAACTAAGGCAAAGAATGGCCTCTTAAAAAAAACAGACATGGGAGAGGAAGACCCTAAGAGTTTCTGGCCAAAATAGGAACAATTGGACATTTCCATTCACATTCTGAGCCAATCAGGGCCCAAACAATGACCAAGAGTGATTTGGAGTTAAAGCTGGTTAGTCTTTAAGAGAAAAAGGGAATGTTTCAGAGATTAAAATTTACATTCTCTTTGGGCAGAGTAACTACAGGTAAGGGAGGGAGGAAAGAGAAGGAAGGGAGAGAGGAAGGGAGGGAGGGAGGAAAGAAGGAAAGGAAGGATGGAAGAAGGGAAGGAAGAAATGAAGGAGGGAAAGGAAGGAAGGAAAGAAGGAAGGGAAGAAGGAAGGAAGGAAAGGAAGAAAGGAAAGGTGGAAAGTAAAGAAGGAAGTAAGGAAGGAAGAAGGGAAGGAAGAAAGGAAAGAGGGAAAGGAAGGGAGGAAAGAAAGGATGGAAAGGAAGGGAGGATGGAAGGAAGAAGGGAAGGAAGAAAGGAAGGAGGGAAGGGAAGGAAGGAAAGAAAGGAAGGAAGGAAGGAAGGAAGGAAGGAAGGAAGGAAGGAAGGAAGGAAGGAAGCTGTGTTGCTCAACTGGCCAGTTTCAGTTTAGTCTCCAGTAGGCAGCTTCTTTTCTACTCACAGAGGTTTCTATTTGTCCTTCATTCTCGAAGAAGGTGGCTAAGAAAGCTACCAAAACACAAGACTTCACTTCCTCTACTCATTCAAAACTCAGGAAGGAGAGGAAGAAAGGGGATTTTAAATGCCATACTGTCCCAAACACTGACAATTAGGCATTCTTGCCTTACCACTATTATTATAAGCAAAGAGTTTTCAGGGTTCATCAATCATAAGATACTGCTATGAAGAAGGTAACTTAGGAGCCAGGCAAGGGTCCTCTATAATATATGAACATCTGTGGGCCTGGCCTACAGTTCTCTTAATATGTAAAGAGGTTGAGGCAATCCCCATCTGATGGCCATAAAGGAACACGGAACACTGGGCTGGTCAGATTTCTTTCTCTTTCCTGCTCAAGAAGTCACCTACCAAGATGAAAAATTCATGAAAGCTCCAGTGACTTTATTCGAGTACAGACTCTTCCAATAAACATCCTTTATTTCTGGGCTTCAAGTTCCCTATTTGTGAAATAGGGGAATTGGATTAGGTAGTTTTTACAGTTCCTTCTACCTTTAACATTCATTACTACCAAGCTTCCTTTTAGCCTCGACATTTTGGAAAAAGTACTATACCCAAAAGACAGCTAAATACGAAGTTCCCAATTTATGAACTGTTGTAACAATATATACGTCATTTAACCGTCTTGAGCCTGTTTTCTTAGCTATAAAACGCGAAGCAATAACCATAAGTACATAACTTAAAGCTAGGTGATGCCATTGTGCAGAGTGCTGGGCCGAGAGTCAAGACCTACATTCAAATTCAGCCCCGGACACTTAATAGCTGTGTGATCCTGGGCAAAACACTCAGCCTCCTCAATTATAAAATGAAAGAGATAACTTTAAAGTACTACGTATGTATGCACTATTTCCCCCAATAAAATGGAAGCTCCTTGAAGGTAGGGAATGTTTCCCTTTTTGGCAGTTCTATCCC
Source organism: Notamacropus eugenii (assembly GCF_028372415.1). Classification (NCBI taxonomy): domain Eukaryota; kingdom Metazoa; phylum Chordata; class Mammalia; order Diprotodontia; family Macropodidae; genus Notamacropus; species Notamacropus eugenii. The sequence continues at coordinate 72,640,269 of NC_092875.1, read as the reverse complement.
TAGCACTAAGCACAGCGCCCTGGGCAGAACAGGCCCTTAACACATGCTTGCTGACTGATTATAAGACATTTTCTGGTTGACAACATACTCCAAAACTGTGGTACATGAATATAACAGAAAGTTATTTTACTGTAAAAAACAATGAATATAAGGAATACACAAAGTACAGAAACAGAAAGGCTTGAAGGAACTGGTGTGGAGCTTGTGATTATGTTTACAGCAAGGGAAAGAATAACCACCAAACACCTGAAAGTGAATGTTGACTAAAGCTTTTCCCAGAGAAAAGAGCTAGAAGAAGACAGCTCCCTCTACATCTTGGCAGAACTTGTAGGGGCCCATGAAGGTAGAACACCGTATACAGTCAGATTTTGTTGATATATTGATTAATTTTGCTTTTTTCCTCTCCTTTTCTTTTTTAAAAAATTCTCTATTATATAAGGTGACTCTCTGAGAGACAGGAAGGAGGATAAAGGAGACAATTTAGATAAAAAGAAAGATACTAAGGAAAAATTATTTTAAAAAAAACTGAATAAGACATCAGTGGTCATCTAATAAAAACCTATGTTCTAAGGTGCCCCTCAACTCTCATATTCTGATGCTCTAATGTTATAAAGCTCACTTTCAAATCTAACAAACTGTATTCTAAGCTCCTTCTAGTCTTTAAGGGCAGCTAACTGGTACAGTGGATAGAATATCTGGAGAAGGAAATGGCAAACCACTTCAGAATCTTTTTCAAGAAAACTCCAAATAGGATCACAAAGAATCAGACATGATTGAAAAACAACTAAACAATAACTAACTAGTTTTTAAATTCTGTGATTCTCTGATTCTAGAAATACAAAATCTGAGTAATTTTTTAAATGGTATAATATTCTCAGCAATGTCAAAGATGAATTATCTTTCCTTAAGAGTCAAAAGGTCACATTTTTAAAAATATCACACCCCTTGTACAAAGAGAATCTTCCAAAGGGCTCACTGTGCTATATAAGATAAAGCAGGGATTTTAGAACACACACGTTTCTCCAGACAGCACTGGTCATAGACTTCCTGAATGCCAACTGTAAAACAAGGACCCAGCATGTAAACCATCTTGTTTACCTTGTTTCAAGGGCTAGAAGAGAAATCCAGTTTGACCTTCTTTAGTTATAGGGGAATTTACTTATTTACTGACAGGAAAGGGTGGGGTGGGGGTGGATGGGGAGTGCCCTATAGCAGGGGATTTAACAGAAGTTAAGTCTACTGAAGGCAGACACACATTTTTCTGTCAGCGATGAGCAAATACCATCCTGGCTAGAAATGTTTTTTAAAAAACATAACTCTTATAATGTACATTTTTACAAAACTGTAATAGCTCTGGCAAAAACTTCCAAACCTGCCAAAAAAGCTATTTGAACTGAATTCTTAAAGAGAGAGAAAAAATCTACTGCTGCTGTGGATGCAAGTACCGACGGACTCCATTGATCTTTTGGTTGAAATAAGCAATCAGCTTGTTTCAATACTTCAGGGATGTGTGATTGCATCTCTGCCTTGCCAGCTTTGATGGAAGGCTCAATGAGTTACCACAGATCGCCTCTCACCAAAAAACAACCACACCACCACACACCATGTGGCAGCCAAGCACCTGATAATGAGCAATCTGGGTTTGAGAGCAGAGCCCCTGACAAGGGGCCTGTGACTTACCTTCGCCACCTTCAGGGGCTTTGGGCTGTTCTTCTTCCTCTAGGTCAGGCCCATGTTTGGGCTCTTCCTTCACTTTGCCCTCCTCCAAAAGGGTTTCTGCAGCTAGAACCTCTCCCAAAGACTTCTGGTCTTCCGTCTTATGCCGCCTAGGCTGGCTTCTTTTTCTGTGGGACCTAGGATAGTAGATTTGTGAAAGTAATCTGACATTCTTGGTTAAAGAATGTAAAACCAACAAAACCACCCTTCTTCTCCCTCCCTTTTTGAAAGAACCTCCATCACTTGGGTCGTTATATCTGCTCCATCAGGAGGAGTAGGGAGAACACTTTCTCTGGGGAGGACAAGGTAAGGAAAAGGGGTTGGGTGATAAAGGAAGAATGGGTTGAAAGACAGGAAAGGGCAAGGGAAATGGTCAAACATGGGTGCAGCGCTGATGCCAAGCAGAGGATGCTGATGACATCTGGATGTGGGAAGCCAAGCCTGACACCCAATGGACTTCTGAAAAAGCTTCTTTGACACTCTAAGTCAAAGGAGTGGTACTTATATTTAGGTATAAAGGAAACAAGGGATGCTTTGAATTGAGTGCGAATTCTGGATGAAAATGTCAAACAAGCTTCCTGGAAGAGAGTAAAAAGAATTGACTTACGATAGGCCAGGCTTTCTGTTCTGCTCTCTCTTCCTTTCTATATTTGGTTTTCTCTCCTCCTCAGTCTTTTTCCAGTGTCTGTTTTCCTTCAGACTAATTTGTCTAGAATGTAAATTTTCAGGGTTTTTTTCCTCTAAGATTTTTCTTCATCTCTTTAAGACATTATCTAATTACACTTCCCTGTCTAGCTTTTTAATTCCCCTCCCTTACTTTCCCCCCATACATGAAAATTGCGAATATATTACATACAAGTACCCATTATTATTACTTCACTCTGAGCTCCCCCTTTCCACCTTAAGTGTACTGTAGCCAAGACTAGCTTCTTTCCTTTACAATTCCCAGGAACTTGGCAGGGCAAGGCAAGGGAGAGCCAGAAGAAGATTCCTAAACAAAGAGTGCTTCATTTTATTTCAGAGTAGAATGTCCCTAGGAAAATGTTATTATGGCTGTGCAGACCATTTTAATACATTCAAAGGAGAGAGAAATGGGCAAGCTTACAAATTCACTCCACGTGACAAAGAGGAGCTTGGAGAAAGCAATAAAAGGACTAAAGAGAACAGCTTATTTTAAGAAGGCAGACTAAAAAGAAGAAACCAAGAGCAGGCAGATAAGAAGCTGACAGTTTTATCTAATACCAACTCAAGGGAAGAGGAAAGCCTCGAGAGGTACTTCCTCTGTGGGGAAGACTGCCTTTAGATGAAAAAGAACCTCTAGAAATAGCTTTATTAATCGCCAAACAGACATTTCCAGCCACACGAGAGAAGATAAAGAATCCCAAAGGTACAGAATCACACAACACCCTAATCTTAGGAGCTGGAAGGGACTCTATAGGTCATTCTGTCCAAAAGTACAAAAAGGAATCTCTTTCTACAATGTCTGCAACAAATGGTCAGTGGAGAAACTAGATATTGTGAAATGTAAGCTTTTGCTAAAACTGCAAATGGGAAGATAAGGAGAAGAGGAAACTTCTCAGACTTTTTTGTTGCAAATTTGACCATAAGGTCTATTAATTATGGAGGTAGTATGTTACCATTTGAGCTGAATCTTGGCCAAACAAATTAAAAAGAAATAAACATAAAATATTTATACATATCCTTAATCCTCAAGACTCGACTCTCCTCTTGAGGACAATATCTCTTGCTTCAAAAGAGGGTAACATGAGGATGAATCAGTAGACACTCCCTGGGGTGACAATAAGGCAGACACATACCCTTTCCACTCCTGCTATCTTTTTGACACCTCTATTCTTTTTTTTGATGAAGGCAGAGAAGGGTTAAGTAAAATTTAAAAAAAAAATGCTTCCTTCGTTAAGAGCAAAGTCTGTTCTAAAGAGTTGTAAATGTCACCAATTTTAGTAAAAAGAAAATGTGGAGACAGCGGCAGCTTCCATATGCTTTTTCCATTTTGCACCATTACATCTGCTACAGAATGATAAAACAGAGTGAATTCTTCCAACAGCTACCTACCACCTAAGCCTCAGATGGAACAGAGATCCAGTTACCTCCATTCCTGGAGCCTGTCCAGAAATCAGGCTGCTAATTAGAACCGGAGTAGAGTTAAAGAAAGTAGTAAAGTCCTTAATGAGGCAACAAACTGAATGAAGAAGGGATGGGGGCACTAAAACAAAATAATAATTAATAGAGGAAAAATGAATCTACACATATAGTCACTTATAATTGTTAGACTCCAACCATATGGTCACCCTCTAAGTATAGATGTTAACTTCACACCTGCAAGATATTCATTAGCACGAACATTTAGCTGAACCCAAAAGGATCAGCTTTTCTCACTGCTAAAGTTCCTAAAAACATTCTCCCTCAAAAAGAAAAACATTTTAATTTTGTTACTTAGTAGTCCCACTTTGTGCTTCACATATGCGATCTCGGGAAATGGGAAGCACTAGAGACAAACCAAATATTCTGTAAGATGACCAGTTAACTTTGTTAAAGGGGAAACAAACACACATGTATACACACACAGGTATCTGAGGAGAGAGCAAACACCTGCTGTAGTGATCAGGAGATAGGTTTTTCAATACTCTCCTTAAAAAGAAGCAAGAGAAAAGCTCATTATATAGCCTGTGGAGGATTTTTATTTGTTTGTTTGTTTTTAAACGACGGGAGCAAGATGGGGCAGTGTGGTATGGGTAGAATGTTGGACTTGGAATCAAGAAAATCTGGGTTCGTATCCTCCATCACACATTTATTAGCAGAGTGACCCTGTAAGTAATTAAATTCTCTGGGCCTCAGTTACCTCATTCATAAAATGAGGAGATTGGCCTCAATGATTATTTCCAACATTTAATCTGTGCTCCTATGGGACCAAAGCTATCTAGATAACACTTTCAGGCTCTTTACTGTCCATCCCTTCTGTTGCATACGTGAGCCTATGCTGTATAAGGCAATGTGACATAGTAGAAAAAACTCGAATGGTTTACTACTCAACTAGATTCGATTTGAAGGCAGAGGGCATGTGTTCAAATCTCAGCTTTCTTAGTTAGTTCTTCCCATGTGAACTTGGGCAAAATTCTTGACCATATGTAAAATGAGAGGGTAGACTCCATGAACCCTTTGATCATGTGACTACATGCATAGTTCTATGATCTAATATCAGCTCATGATTACAGTATCTAAAAATTGAAAGGGACTTAAGACACCACCTAATTCAACCTATACCTGAGCAAAGAATCCCTTATTAAGTATTCTTAGAAAGTGGTCATCCAGCCTTTCTGCAGACCTTCAATGATAAGCAAACCCACTATCTCACTAAGCAGACCTCTCCACTTCAGAAAACCTTAGCTGAAAAACTGAAAAGACTACTTGGTGAAGAAAGCAGGAATCAGCCTAACAAAAAAACCCAGTAGCAATCTCTTGGGCACCTTCTCAGCAGCCTCAGGTGCCTCTTTCTTCTGATCTGAGTGCTCCCAAAGCCTTCCTTTAAAGAAGGCTCACAGCTTGCCAGGTATCTTCACCTTCCATCAGTGGCTCACCTTGACTTTGACAATGGAAACACCACGCTCTCATGCTAAGTAACCCCTAGCTGCTCCACTTTAGTTTCCTTTTGTGTGTTGTCTTCCCCCATTACACTGGAAGCTCCTTGAAGGCAAGGACTGTCTTCCTTTTTCATATCTGTAACCCTAGTATTTAGCATGGTGCCTGGCACATAGAACTCATTCATTAAGCATCTGCTATTTACTATGAATAATACATAGTAAATCACATAATGCATTGGTGGGAGTAAGTGGATTCTCCCTTTCTGGAAGTCTGGATGACCACTTGCTATTGAGATCCTTGCTCAGGAACTGGTTAAACCAGATTAGCTTCTTAAGGTTTCTTCCCCAGAGATTTCATGACTTTGTGAAAGCTTCAGAAATCTAGTCTATGAAATCAGAACCAGAGTAACATGCCCAAATCCCACTAGCAAGGGAACCCACAAAATGATTTCACTCCTAAGGTAATAAACATCTGGCAAATGTAGCTACTCTAGGATGGCATCAGATTCAACATATGGAGAATATGACTACATAGCCTATTCATAGCAACCATACATCCCAATGTAATAGGGTCCCCTTCAGAACAGTTTATCTGGGAGTAGGAGAGGATGAAGGAAAGGAGGAAAAAGCCTTTAAAAGGCTCAAAAAAAAGTTCTGGAGAAGCAGCTGTGATGTTCCTCTTACAGAGTGACTACCTGCAAGCATGTTATTTTTAAAAGGAAAAAGATGTTAATGGGAGAGCGGAGACAGAGAAAGGAAAGGGGTAGGAAGGGAGGGAGGGAGTGGGGGGAGTGAATGAATGAGAGAGAAAAAAAACGGAGAGAAACAGGAGGGAAGGACAAAGATAGACTACTTCAAATCCACTTTAACCAGTAATATATGTGGGGTGGGGTGGGGTGGGGGGGTGTGGGTGTGTGTGGTTCTCCAGCCTTTCTTTAAAACTTTTGTGTATCTATCTCTAACACTCAGTGAGCCAGAGGCAAGCAGGGAAACGATATCTACATATCCACAAAGTGCTTTGAAGGGTAGGAGAGGCAGAGACAGGAGACTGATGCAGAATGAAGCTACATTTCTTCCTTACCCAAATAAACCATGTTTCAGCCGTAGGAATGACCTAGATCAGTTCTGGTCATCAGCTTTAAAAAATTAGTCATTAATCAAGCTTTCCAAAGAAAAAGGGATCTCAATTACTTTTTAAAAATCTGTGTTACTTTACATACCAAAGGTTTTAGAGAAAATGATAGCCTTAATAACATTTTATAATTCGTAATTCAGTCCCCACTCTCAGAATATGAATACGTCATAGGATAACAGAGAGGGAGGGCTTCTTCGAGGAGAGGGAGAAGCAATAAATGTTGACATGAAAGCACTGGCTTATTTGGTCCTTACTTTTCCCTTAAAGCACAGGTAACCTCATGTATGTTAAAAGAAGAAGGATGTACAAATGAAGGAGGAGGTAGAGGAGGGAAAGGAAGAGAGACATATGCATGGAAGATGTTTCTTATCTGTGTGTGTGCATATACATGTGTATGTATATGTATGTATGTATGTATGTGTGCATTCATCCTTCGCTGCTGAAGAAGACCATGATATCAGAGAAATAATGACATGACTTGCACTTGACTTTGTTTTGAGTGAGTGAGGGCTGTGCAGGGCACCAGCCTCACTTCTCCTCCAGAGCCATCTGAATCCAGTGACCCGATATTCATCAGGATGATTGGAGATGACCCAAGATGAGGCAATTGGGGGTAAGTGACTTGCCCAAGGTCACACAACTAGTGAGTGTCAAGTATCTGAGGTATGTATATGTGGAACATCCAAATCTCTGTTAATTCAGTTTTCCTCTTGAAAAACTTGGGGTTTTTTTTCGCCTTTCTGTAGTGAGCATGATTAAACAGAGAACTAATTCTCATTCCAGTTTGATTTTGGTTGTCCTATTGGAAAATCATTTATAAAACCTTCTATGCCAATTATAATTTTGGAAATGTGATCCGCTCTGTCGACCAATTAGTTTGGACCACAATCAATTCAACTATTACATAAATAAATTTCAGAGTATCTTCCCCAGTAGGGCTATGACTGTATATACATTTCACCTTTAAGACACAAGTGCCAAAAGAGAGAGAGTTAGGGGAAAAAAAAGAAAGACCCACAAAAACTTTGTTTTCTTGTAACACAAAGAGCCAACAGGAAATCAGTAGTCAAGACAATAAAAGATGCTGAAATGGCCCAAAATGCATAAAAGTGGCAGTAGGCAGTTTATAAAATAGGGTTACAATCTTAGGCCTAAGCTGTGAGTGGAACTATGCAAAGTTAAATAAAACCCTTTAAAAAACAACAGTTGGAAAAAGAATTATATTTTGAATACTGAAGTGCATTTTTTTCCTCCATAAATGAGCACCTCCTTGCACCTGGCTAGCTCAAACCTCCCAACGCTCAGAACTTCATCTACTACCTAATCATGGGTAAGTGTGAGAAGCACGTCTATCACTCACCAGCTCGTGAGAGATGGCCAAATTCCATCTGAAGGCCAGGACTGATCTTAAGTAGGCATGAGAGAAAAGCTCCAAATGTTCCTTCATTAAATACCCTCACCCCTCCCCAATACAAAGTCTTATTAAGGGTCAACTGAGCACTGAGTTCAGATTCAAAAAAGGCATAGGTCATATTTGCTGAGCCCTATATGAGAATTCTATTGTTGTATTGGATGGCAACAGACCAAGACAACACTAAAGGGGCAGACATTTGGACAGGCATTCTGGAATGAATAACAAAGCTAAAAATGTATATTCATGAAGAAGAGTGAAGCTGTTTGGAAAGTTCTTACTACATAATTATGAGGTATCATTTAATCCTTGGTACAAAGGTAATTTCCATGATGCTTAAATCTGTATTTTCCTGAAGACTCCTGCCCTTCAGAAGTCCTTCCCACCATCCTCCAAAAACAGTACCTGAAGCACTTTTCTATTTAAGTCAACAAACACTTCAGGAAAACCTTGGAGTGCTCATAGAGTTTTTAAAGGTAAATCTGAGAAGCTTCTAAATTGTATTCACTTGGAATGCTGAAAAAAATTATGTCAAAACAAGGTCTTTTAGTAATTCTAGAAATCACATTGTGGCCATCGCCATCTTTGAGAGTCTTTTTTTCAATTGTTCAGGAAAAACTAAGGCAAGATGCACACTAAGATACATCCCTTAAAGTACTGCTAAAGGCCAGCTAGCTTACTGGAGGAGAAGGCTGCCATCTCCCACAAGCCAAGAAGGTTTTGAACATCCTCTCTGTGAAAGAGAAACAGGGTCCTCTTGCCCTAGATATTAAACTTTCTACAATACATACTTTTCTTTTAGAAGTAGGTGATACAAACTTGTGATGTCAGAGAAGAAAGAAAAAGTCCAGAAAAGCATAAACTTAGGGGGTAGCAGGCAGATTTCTAGCTGAACAGAGGTGGTAAAAGGAAAGGAAGGAAAGTCTTGATGCACAAAAAAGGACTGTACTCTTCCTCTGATGGCACTATTTAAAATAGGCCAGAGGGCTTACCCACATAGATTTTTCTCATGTTAGAGAAAGAGGCAGTATCCGTAAGGCTCTGCCTTCCTGCCTTGGGGCACATCAACTACAGGAATATATACATTTCACCAGATACATTCATCCAGCAATATAGAGACAACACTGAAGGTAGAGAAGGAAAGAGTTTGAGACAGTTTGAAAATGTCCATACCTCTGCCTGCTATCTATGAATGGGAACTAAAAATCTCTCTCTTTTTCCCAATGAGGACTGTCTTTAGGCCCTATCTTGCTTTCAGAATGCCAGGAGTGCAGTAGTGACTGAAAACTGATTCTCTGAACAATCCTGTTCATGACAAATCTTACCTCCGAAGAAGCTTAGCTTTCAACACAGCCTTGGTCTCATTCCAAGCCATCAGTTCAGGGCTAGTTAGTGCAGTGGGTTTCATGTGGTCCAAAGCAGTAATATCCTTTCCTTGTTTCCACAGTTCATAGCGCTCTGGCTGCAGCACTCTCACAAAAACATCCATTGAAATTTTCACCATGTCCTTTCGGCAGGTGCACTGCCAAAAAAAAAAAAAAGTACATCACACACATTTAGATGACATTTTGTTTCTGTAACCCCTCTGTCTTGTAAAGATTCCGTCCCCACTTGTTCATCATCCAATCTCTGGTTCTACAACTACTCCACTGTGGGGCCTTGGGCAAGCCCCTTCCTGTCTCCTCCTGGGCTGATTTCTTTCTCAATAAAATAAGGAGATTGGACTAGATGTAAGGTCTTTTCTTGCTCTGACAATCTATGGTCTAAGGTCTGATACTTGTTAGCTCTGTAGTCTAAGGCAAGGCACTTAATTCTTTAAATATCAGTTTCCTTCCTTCTACACTGGGGATATTATTTGAACTACCCCAAAGTCTTGAGGCTAAAATTTTCCTAAAGCACCTTGTCCGAGTTTTTCTTTTATCACTATCATAATCAACTTTGTATTATATTTAGGTTCATGATGTATCCTCTCTATCAGACTGTAAGAACTCTGAAGGCAGAGATTGTGTTATTTTTTAAAGCCTAGCATAGTACATAACAAGTTCTTTAAAAAAAAAAATTGTTGATTGGAACTAAAGTACTCTTGCATAAAAGGAAGAAGGGATTAAGAGGATGGAGGAAAAGGAGGACTAAGTGGTGCCATTCTTTTAACAACTAAACTTGATGCAGAAACTGAAGGTGCTACTTTTTTAGTAGGAGCTAGACCCAAAAGTTGTCAGGATCAGTCAGTGCTAGTGAGATGAACACTTGTATTCAAGTGGTTCTACTCATATGGAATGAAGCTGGCAAGCATTTAAGAAAAGCCAACAGGAAAACTACTGATTGTTAACAAAGTGGCTTGGAGGTTAACGGAGAAGAATTTGATCACAGTTCTGAAATCCAAAAGAAGCTCAGGTGTCCCTCCAAAACAAACGAAAATGTAGTGTGGGAATTGATTTTCTTGCAAAACAAAAAAAAAACAAAAAAAAAAACCAACCCCAAAATCTTTAATACAGAATATTCATTTTGCAAGAGAAAAAGCAATGGGGGATTTGGAGTTAGGAGACGGATGGCTGTGGTGGTGCAGGACCTGGGAAGAAGAACCAAAGATTACAATTCCAATTTATATTTCCATAGTGCTTTCCTCACAGTCAAACTGTGACTTAGGTATATAAGTATTACTAAAGTCTGTTTTACAGATGGGGGAAACTGAGGTTGAAAGCTGAAGAAACTTGCCCAGGTTCAGAAATCTCAGTGTTCAAACTCAAGCCTCCTTACTTCAATTACCTCCTCCTTTTAATTATACTGCATGACAGTCTACATGACAAAGGCAAAGGATAACTACACTGTGTCCAGGATGAAGACAATCTCTATGATGCAATGAACATTCCCTCAGGAAGAGGGTAGTTGGGCATATCATATTGCCTCAATGGGTTTTTTCTCATCCTTTTTAAGGGGAGGCTATATGATCACTTATTGGAGATACTGTGGAGGGAAGGATGGGCTAGAAGATCTGAAGTAACTGCCTGAAAATGTGCAAGGAACTCAAAATGACAAAAGGAAACATTCCCTGCCTTCAAGAAGTTTATATTCTACTTGGGAATATGAGGTGAAAAAAATTTCACATCTATACAGAAAAATACAATACCAAAATGACTTTCAGAGGGAAAGAAAGAGCATGCGCAATGTGGGGAGTGGGAGGGGAGAAGGGGAAAAGGGGAGAAGAGGCCTGGATTTAGGCTTTCTTGGAGGTTAAAGATTGTTAAATATTCTAAGAAGCAGACATGAGGAGGGAGGGAATTCCAGGCACCAGGTAAAGTGGGAATGGGAAGAGATACAAAGGCAAGAAAAAGAATGTGGGGTTGGACTGGTGGGAGGGAACCGAAATACCACAAAAAGTAGGTTTTTCCAGGCCAAGGAGGACTTCATATACTATGGCAAATTTGTGTTTTACTTTAAAAGACAGTAGGGAGCCACAGAAAGTTTTTGAACAAGGGCAGACATGTGCCTTAAGAGGAATACCAACATGGGATATGCATTACACAATGTAAAAGACACCGCTCTCACAGCCAGAAAATCCATGTTTAAGCCTTGACTCCCCTGCTGTATAGCTCTGGGACTTGAGGATGTTTTTTCACCTCTATTTCCTCCTCTGAAGAGATAAGGGGGTTAGACTAGATGACATCTCTTCTGTGCCAGTACAACACTCAGGCTGTTCTTCTGCTGTTCCTTACTCCTACCATAAAACAAGGGAGGAAAGGTCATGAATCTCAGAAAAATGATCTCTGAGAGAAAAAATAAGGAGAGTATTGAGGGGAGTAAGTGTGATCATACCCTCTTAGTATGATGAGTGTATAAGGTACTTGTCTAGCATCCTTTCACTGTAATGTCTGAGTTACAAGTAGAAAGCTGGTCTAACTGCAAAGGGGGGTAACAGATACTCACAAGTATTCAAGCAGAAGCTAGTTCCTCCACCAGTGAGAACTGAATGACTTGTAGGGTCCCTTTAAATTAATTCTAAAATTTTGTGATTCTCAGAGTCTTTTCTAAATCTGAAAAAGGTAGGTGTGGTGGAACAAATACTATGCTGCATGGCATAAAAAATGGGTTTGAATCCTTACTTTGAGATCTGACTAGCTGTGATCTTGGACAAGGCACATAAACAGTTTCTTCATATTTAAAATGGAGATTAAAAGCATTTTTAACCTACCTAAGTCACAGAGCTGTCCTGGAAAAACAAAAATGCTTTATAAGCCCTAAAGGTAACTGCGAGATAACATCTAAAAGTGTCTTGTCTCTGTTTTTCCATCAAGCAAAAAGATGTGGAGAACAAGTAGCTTCTAGGTTGAAATCTCTTTCACAACTTTAAGTACATATGAACTCCTATTTCAGCTACCATAGTGTCACTGGTACTCTCTCGGCAGAAATTCAGAGAAACAGACAATCTTATTAATTAATAATTTGAAAATTCTTTTTAAAAAGACTAAATGATAATATATTGCTTCTGATACCCTCTTCCAAATGCATTCATTCATTATCAAACAACATTTAAAATTTCTGGCCAGGAATTTGAATTGGTTGAGAGGGGGAAACATTCTCTGCAGAACTGCCTGTTGTCCCAGCTCCTCCACCCCACATTTTTTATTTCTGTTTTTCATTTCACAAAGAGTGCTAGATGCCTTCTGCTCTGTTCCGAAGCACTGACTTGGGGAGCAGTAATAAACCTCACCGTACTGAGCAGGAGGGAATATTTATGGTCAGGCGATTTCCAACAAATTCAATTCACTTAATGAAAAATAGCACTGGAAAGAAAGGCTTGGAATGTAATTTGGCCAAGGAGTTGCTGGAACACAGATGGTGCCCATGTTTCAGACTCCTGGCCAGCCTGAAGCTTTCCCCAGTGTCACCATCATGCGTGGCTTAAGGGATTTGTATTGAGTGGCTTTTCAATTACTTTTCCTTAAGTAATTAAAAAAAGCACCTGTGTGCACCCATGGAGGAGAACATGAAGACCCACTTTAGAGAGCAGATCACCTGCTGGCCCCAGAAACAAGGCAGTTTACTTCTCAGCTGAGTAACAAAGAAGACAACTCAAAGCTGCAGGAAAAGGAAAATGCAGCCCCATTGCTCCAAACTTTTAAAGAGATGATTCCATGGCCAGAAAGGTCATCAAGTCTCTTGCAGAGAAGGAAGGCACAGAGAGGTTAAGTAATTTTCCTCTAGTCACTGAGGTAGTAAGTAGCAGGGCTACATTCAAACTCAGGTCTCTATGACTATGTAATACAGTGTTTTTTCTACCATATATAGCATGCTATTTTTTTTTTCTGTATTTGCATCTGAAAAGAGGATTCAGAGAAAAGATTTCTAAGACAGGTATTTTCCACACTGTAGCAAACTGGGATAGGGAAGATTTATAGTAGAGAGTGAAAGGGAAACATTCCCAAGGCCTCTCAAATCACACATGGTAACCCACTCTCCACTTTGTCCATGAAGTATAGCAAAATTGACTTGAGTCATAGAAAAGAATTTGATAATGGGGGCAGAAAGAGAGAAGAGGTGAGGAAGAAGAGGCAACATACAAAAATAAAGGCTCAGTTCACCTGAACCAATACTACAATCACCTCATAGCAGGTCTTCCTACCTCCTTCTTCTCTATTTTACAATCCACTCTTTGTAAGGTTGCTAGTATCATAGATCACAGAGCTGAAGGGACCTCAGAGACCATCTTACAGATGAGGCAGCTAGATGGCATAGTAGACAGAGCATTGAACTGGAATCAGGAGATCCAGTCAAATCCTGCCTCAGACACTTGTGACTCTGGGCAAGTTATTTTATACTTTATTTGCAAAATGCTTAGCAAACATTAAAGTGCTACACAAATGTTAGCTGTAACAATTTCCTCTTCTCTGCTTCCAGGTTACCTTCAAGTCCCACCTAGGATCCTATCTTCTACAGGAAGTCTTTCCCAATCTCTAAATTGTAGTGCCTCCTCTTTCTTAATCATTTCCTATTTATCCTCTATATAGCTTGTGTGTGTATGTGCGTGTCTGTGTGTGCGTGCGTTTTTGCTTATGTCTTCCCCATTATTAGACTGGGAGCACGTCAAGGGAAAGGACTGCCTTTTGCCTATCTCCAGTGCTTAGCATAGTGCACACAATAGGTGATGATCAAAGCTGAGACCCAGAGAGGTTCACACAGGTCTAAAGGGCAGAATTGAGATTCAAGACTTTCTGATACAGGGAAGGGAATGTTTGTCTCCACTTTAGCCCAGTGTTCAATGCTTTGCACAGCATGTCTCCACCTCAGTCTGCCAAGCTCCTCAGAGCACAAATGTTTATTTGTTGGACTTAATCTGCCTTTGTCCTCACTGTTTTCTTTGCCTGGAAAGGGTACCTTTCTATCTTTCTCCCAATGAATTCCTACCCATCGTTTGATATTGAACTAAAATGCCACCACCTCTCTGAAACCTTCCCTGACTCCCTTCAAAACCAAATGAAAATGAACTATAATACAAAAATAATGTGTGTAAACATACATATCTTATTGGCCCTACTATACTATAAGCTGCTGAGGGCGAGGCCTAAGGTCTTACCCCAAACTACAAGTGCACCCAGTGCCCAGAACAGTGCTCTGCATAGAGTGTTTGCTTAATAAAACAGCTGTCATACTGAAGCAATAAATAATAGATAAGATTCCCCCAGGGGAAGGGTCATCACTGGCTCCCAAATGGCAATTGGGCAACTTTGTGTTGATCACAACTTGAGAGAGAAAACTAGAATAAAATTTATTTTTAAAAAAATCAGCTTTATAAGATAGGTGGCATGGCTAAAGTAATATGGTTTAAAGGTATGGGATTTTGTGGAAATGAAAGCTTAACATGAATTGACATTATGATACGGCAGCAAAAGAAAAAACAAACTTAGGGCACAAGGAAAACATATATAGACTATGTGAAGAAACCAAAGAAAAGCAACTTGAAAAACACACACACACACACACACACACACACAAGTGTTGGCTATCTTTATGAAGCATGGAGCTAGGAATAACGCAAACACAAATCTAGCCTTCTGCAGCGCTATTCCAAAGTGAAATTGGATACCTTAAAAAGCAGTGGGTTGTCAAGGCCTACATCTCCTAGAGGTCTTCAAGCAAGGGACATAGGCAGTAAAAGAACGTGTGGTCAGGTGCAGGCTGGATTGCATGACATGGCTTCTAAAGTCCCCTTCCAGCTCTGTGGGATTTAGAACTGAAAATGCCCTTAGAGATTATCTAGCCCAATATCTTCATTTTACCAATAAAGTAATTCAGGCCCAGAGAGGTTCAGTGACTTGACCAAGGCTTCCCAGGTAGTAACAAGACAATGAGGATCTGAATACAACACACTTCCTACTCCACCACTCAATCTTCAGTCCAAACCTTCTACTTTACACAGGAGAGAACTGAGGCCAAGTGAGGTACAATGACTTGCCTCACATCACAGAGTAGGATTCAAACCCAGGCCCTCTTGCTCTAAATTCAATACTATTTCAACTACACAAGATGAAAGAGCCCAAACTATAAATGAGGTTACATCAAGGAAGAAGATAGGGTTGAAAGACCTAATTTCTTCATGTCCCCACTGGCATTATTCTCCTCTGGTTTGATAATCGTCCAGCATTTGGCTGCTGTAATTTTACATGAATACTGATAGGATAGATGAGTGCTCTGATTAGTCTTAATTGTATTTCAACACAAACATGGTAAAGCTCACAAATAATTTATATAGCGCTTTCCCCACCATTCCTACAAGTTGAGATGCAGAAATAGCACAGCATTCCTCCTGCCTCCATACTGTGTCTCTGCAAAGGGCCAGTAACAGAGTAAAACAGAGCTTGGGGAAAAGGAAGAAAATGGAATCAGAACAAATCTCACCCCTATCTGTTTTCCTAAAGCAGCGCTGAGTGTTCTTATTTTTTCCCCTTTGTGCCTGCCCTCTTCCTATCCTTTGGCACAGATGTTTGTATAGAGAACCACTGTAGTTACTGAATTAAAGCTGAGTGTTCTCAATTCCCTTCTTGCAGCTTAGCATTCCCCTGTCAGCCTTGAAGACAGAGATTGAAAACTTTCTCAGAAGGGAATCGGTCTGTGTCATTACTTTCTAATGGAGAAATTAGGTACAAATGGGCAGAGAGGGGAGAGAAGGTCTTGAAAGACCTCCTACAGTATTGAGAGCACCCTAGAGTCCACTGTACTCTAACTGCTACATAAAGTGCAAAGAGACCAGCCCTTCTAAGGCACCAGGGGCCTTCACTGCCCTGAAAAGCTCTAGGAGAACTGCCGAATAATGAGTATTGAGCCCATCTGGGAGACAGTCCCTTTGCCAATCAATTCCAGCAAAAAGCTCCAGTGGTGGTAATTACTAAGCCTTGCTATCTGGAGACAAAATGAAAGCAAGAAAGCCTTGTAGTAGGGCCCAGATCATGTAGTAGGGCAGGCTGATGGACCACTATCAGGGAAAGGGAATTGCCTGAACCTCAAAGACTCGAGAGAGGAAATAACAGACTGAGAGTCATCCTCCTGAGGGGATTTAGTGGGGCTCTTGTCTCTCAAAAGAGTTTTGATAATAACAACTTACATGTATATAATTTAAGGTTTAGAAAATGCTTTCCCCTCAGCAACTGCATTAGTATTATCCTTATAGGAAGAGAGAGATGAAGGACTTCCTCTTGATAACAGAGCTAGTGTGGGATTAGAACCCTGGGCCTCTGTCTCCACAAATGCCTGATCTACTTTCAATGACAGAATGAACATATCTTGATTTAGGAGCCTACCTTGCATTGGAGGCCAGCATTCTTTAACAATAAAAATTACTCAAGTCACATGGGTAACACAGATACTATGAACCCTAATACCTCTTTCCTCCCTACCCCACATGAGAAAAGAATTCACTCTTTCTGTTATGCTCTGCATCAGGAGAGGCCTCACAACTTGGCAAAATGTACCTCAAAAAAGCCCCTGATAGATCCTCTCAGCAGAGCTGCCTAAGACAATTTAATTAATCAGCTGAGTGTTTTTTAATGCCTCTCACTTTACCCAGGAAGAGCAAGAACTGCTTAAAAGCAAGAGCTAACACCAAAGAATCAAAAGCAATCCCTTCTCCATTCCCCGGCATTCTCACTATAGACACAAGAATAGTCAGGCTCATCTGGAGGCCCAGCAGCCTGGCCAGAGAGGTACCAAGAGATTCAGAGCACTGTAATCAGTGATCTCAAACTTGCTGCTTAATTCTCCTCAGAAACCTGGTTAGCATTAAACAACTATCAAACTTATAAAACCAAAAACCTAGCAAGGACTTGAAGGAATCATTGTTCATGTGTCTTCCCTCCTCAAATTTCCTTACAGAACACTGTCTAGACTTCTCCTATCACACTTAACATCACTGTTTGTGTAAATGTTATATGACCTTTTACTAGGAGATAAGCTTCATAAGGGCATGGACTATTTTTTTCATCTCTGTATCTCCAGCACTCAACAAAGAGTCTTTTACAAAGAAAAGGCTTAATATCTGTTGAATTTAAAGATTCCTAACTGGACAAAAGGCAAATTTTAAAGCTATAAACAAAATTTGAAATTGACTGCTGTAAGACCTGATACTCCCCCATGCCCACTCTAGAATATCTTCCTACATATTAACTTTCATTGAACTCTGTTAAAAACTTAATTGGTCAATATGCCAATTTGAAAACATTTAGCAGCTACCATTTCATTTCATGATCGGCAATTAACCACAATATAGCCTAATGGATATGCTTTTATCAAATTTAGTCACTATCACCAATCACACCTCCTGAAAGAGATTCCAAAAGGAAAACTTCTAGGAATATTATAGCCAAATTCCAGGGTTCCCACATCAAGGAAAAAATATTACAAGCAGAGAGAAAGAAACAGTTAAAGTATTGTGGATAACACAGGATTTAGCAGCTTCTACAGTAAGGGATAAGAGGGCTTGGAATATGATATTCCAGAAGTCAAAGGAACAATGGTTAAAACCAAGAATCACCTACCTGGCAAAAGTGAATATAATACTTCAGGGAAAAAAAAGAAATTTCAATGAAATAGAGGACTTGCAAGCATTCTTGTTGAAAAGACCAGGGCTGAGTAGAAAATTTGACAAATACAAGAATCAAGAGAAACATGAAAAGGTAAACAGCAAAAAGAAGCCATAAGGGACTTAAAGTTTAACTGTTTACATTCCTACATGGAATGATGATGATGTTTGTAACTCATGAGACCTTTCTCAGTATTAGTGTAGTTAGAGAGAGAGAGACAGAGAGAGAGAGAGACAGAGAGAAAGTGTGTGTGTGTGTGTGTGTGTGTGTGTGTGTGTGTTTGTCTGTCTGTCTGACTCCACCAAGGGTACAGGGACAGCTGAATATGAAGGGAGGGTAACTAAAAAATAAGATCAACTGTTGAGAGGAATGTACTGGCACAAAGAGAAAGGGAGGGGGAGAATGTAGTAAATCATCTCACAAAAAAGAGCTTTTACAATGGAGGGGAAGAAGGGAAAGGTGGGAGCATATCGGTGAGCCTTACTCTCATCAAATTTGATTTAAGGAGGGAATAACACACATTCCATTGGATATGGAAATCTATCTTACCCTGCAGGAAGGCAGGGGACAAGGGCATAGAAGAGAGAGGATAATAACAGGAAAGGCAGACTAGGGGAAGTGGTAATCAGAAGCAAACACTACTGTGGAGGGATAGGTCAAGGGGGAGAATGGAATAAATGGAAGGTAGGACAGGACAGAGGGAAATGTGGTTAGTCTTTCCCAACATGACTGCTATGGAAGTGTTTTGCATGGCTACACATGTATGATCTGTATCAAATTGCTTGCTTTCTCAATGAGGGGGGTGGGGAAGGAGGGAGAGAATATGGAACTCAAAGCTTTAAAAATGAATGTTAAAAATCGTTTTTGCATGCAACTGGGAAATAAGATGAAGCAGGCAATGGGATATAGAAATCTATTTTGACCTACAGGAAAATAAAGGGGGAGGTGCATGGAAGGGGGTGGGGGGGATGATAGAAGGGAGGGAAGATTAGGTGAAGGGGTGGTTGGGGTGTATGCTGTCCTGTGATAGGGGAAGGAGAGAGATGGGGAGAAAATTTGGAATTCAAAATCTTATGGAAGTGAAGGTTGAAAATTGAAAATAAATAAATTATATAATAAAAATATTTAGTCACAATCACTTTCTCTGAATGTCATCATGAGAAAAAATTATGAAACACATAGACCAAAGCAAAAATTCACTTTGCTCAGTCAAATAATCTCAAATATAGTCATGATTACCTAATTTCCAAAACCTAGTATCTAAGACAGGCAAAAACCCTCAATTAACGCCTAGTTTTGATGTTCAGATTCTTTCAGGTCACCCAATCTCACAATTCCTCAGTGTAACACATCTTGAAAATTCAAGATGTTTAAAAAACAAAGTAAAACAAAAACCCAATTTATTAAAAATGGGAAGCTACATTTAGGTTGATCTTTAAGTAGTTTTAAAATTAAACTATTCTTACTGACTAGAAAAAATCTATGTATTTGGTAAGATAGATGATAACCCATTGCTCCTACATTCCCTTAAGAAGTGATGCTCCAAATCCCAAAACTTTAAGTGGCCTAGATGCTGCCATGAGAATGGAGTAGAATGAAGGCTCTTCAAGAACCCACTGTTCTACAACACTTTAGTTTACATTTATTATTAGCTAGAGTTTACACATTTTTGCATAGTTTTTCTACAATTTACTTAGATTCCTGTGAGCTCAGCTGTGAGTACAGATAGAAAAATAGTTTTTCAGGTTTTCAATATCTAGATCTCTTGGGATTTCTTAAAAGACCAGCTAAATGTTACAAAACTCACCTATCCATTACTATTATTTTTTGAGGAGTCTCTCTATTAGATAGGTGTTATAAATAGTAATAAATATGTGCTGCTGGATTTGGGGAGTATGTGGAGGTCACAATTACTTTAAGTCTAACTTAGAAGAAGTCAGTTAAAAACCTCATTTTACAGAACCATAGCTGAATCAAAGAATGTTTGGTAGCTGGAAGGGACTAAATGAGACACTGAGTTCAATGTATAACTCTTCAAATACTTGAAGACATGGCTACCACTAATCTTCTCTTCTTCGGGATATATATTCCTGATCCTTCAACTGAACATGATTCTGAAGGTCAGCACCATTTTGCTTACCCTCCTCTGGATAATCCCTAGCTTATCAATCTTCCTAAAATATGAAACTCCAAAATTAATCTACATATTGTCTGAACAAAGGAAAATATGGTCCCTAATTCTGGACATTATGCTTCTTAGTTTTATTAATTTCAGGTCATGTGCTGAACTGCTGTTGCTTTAATTTGGTATGAAAATGACTTGGGTTTTTGAGGGTTATGCCAGTAGGGCACAAGCTAAGACCTTCTAATATGGTCCTGGAGATGTACACTGTGTCTTTCGTCCAATGACCAGTCTAAGTTCAAGTCTCATCAGTAAAAGACTGGACAAAATAAGGGAAGAATATTTTGTGTAATATCCCAAAAAAGACCACTTACTAAGGCATGGAGGCGCTAAAGTCTTTGACAGTGGATGAAACAAAAGCAGCACTGAAATCACAGATCTTTTAAGTGATAAACTTAAGAAAGTACTCTCAAATCAGGGACCACTGAAGAATTTTTATTTTTAGGTACATGTCACAAATAAAGATATGAATGGAAATTCAGAAGTGAAGGTTTTTTAAAAGTTGAGCTTAAAATGGAAAGACAATTCCTATAATAATGTTTCATGATCATTAAAGTACCTTACGTCTCAAATGTAGATATGGTTCAATCTAGATATTGAATGGTCTTTAACTTCATGGATATTTATTCAGTTTGAAAAAATGTTGCAGATTTTAGAATGGATTCTGAAAATATGTCTGTGAAAATCTAGAAGGGGAAAAAACCCTGTGTGAAAAATTTTGCTTGCTAAGAAATCATGTGTACCATGTCTAAATCATTATCAATTCTAAATTGTAAGTCTGAATATAGTTTACTGTAGAAAGCTTGGTCCCTGCTTTGAAGGAGCTGATAACATAATTGGGAAGAAAAAATATACAAGAAAAGAAAGGAGAATACTTAAAGCATATAAGGCAAGCAAGTGCAAAATTGGAGCTTGGATTTATTTTTTTCCCTTCTTTTGTGATTAAAAAAAAATCCAACAACTTCTGTAAAGAGGAAAGACAAGGAAGCAAAAGGAAATTTATGTGGTACTGCTATGCTTAGAATATGGCTTCTGGAATGACATGGTAGAACAACTTTTCTCCCCAGGCAAACACACACTTACTCTCTTAATTTCCAAAATAATTTTTATGACTGCTAGAAACTGATATTCCCTCCAAAGCCTCTAAAAGCTTCACAAGAGCAGCTAAGGAAAATCTCACTATTACATTGATCTAATGGGTCATGCCCTTTCTCCACAAATCTTCCTGATGGCCCATAATTGATGTTATTTTTCATATACTTTTCTCTTTCAAAACTTTTTTTCAACTTTATTTCTTATTAATGAGTAGCCAATATTAAGACCAATGTGGTACACTGAGCACACAAAATTGAACTGAACCATAAATGGTTATCCCCAAGTTATCACATCATCAGGACTACTGCTAATATGTTACTTCTTAAACTGGTAGAAATAACAAAGTAAAATGTGTACATCAAGGACAATATACTCAAACTTTTTTCCCCTTGTGACAATGATTGGAGAGTTAATGTAATAGAATAATCAGAGTTGGACAGTATAAATCAAAGAATTACCAGTTAAAGAACCTGAGCCTTAAATGAGTTTGTTAAAACCACTTATGGTTTGTGGTTAATAAGATGAAAGCATTTTCTCTAAATAATGCATGATTCTAAATAACGAAAGATAAGTTTATTATCAATGTCTGTTTGTGTTCTATCTTTCTTTTAGACTATAAAGTCAATGAGGGCAGGCACTACGTCTTATCTAAACTTTTTCTCTCCTCGATTCTTAGCTTAGGGTTCTACATACACAGCAGGCATATGATGCTTGCTGAATTAAAGTGGTATGCTATATGATTTAAGGAAAATTAATTACCTTCATTGCCTGTGATTAGGGCTTTCCCTCCATGTTTCTACTTCTCCAAATCCAACCCAATAAAAGCTCCTTGAAGACAGGAACTACTTTGTTTTCATTTTTGTTTCTATTTTTTCCCCCATTTGTGTCTTTGGAGAACCTAGCACAGAGCCTGGCAAAAAGTAGGTGCTCAATAAATCTTTTGAACCTAACTTCACATTTTAGCTCAAATCCCACCCCTTCCAGGAAGCTTTTCTTGACCATGTGAACAGAAGTAACCTTTCCTTCCATTGAACTTAGAGAACTTATTTCTCTGTCACCCATCTGACATTTACTTAATCACATATACTACTTATGACAACACCAAAGAACACCAGATTAAGAGCTAAAGAGAACTCAAAGGGATAATCTAGCGCAAACCATCTCATTTTTACAGAGAAAGAAATTGAGGCTCTGTGAAGGGACAAATTTGTCCAAGGTGACTTAGATGGCAGGACTGAGATTTCAAACTGGCTACTGTAACATGAAATCTATCATGTTCTCTACTGCTTCAGAATGGCTCTTACATTGTTGTAACCTTATTGAACATTATTGAACCTTCCAAGTGTCAGCAGTTATATGTATGTCTTATTGTCTCAACTAGAAGGTAAGAAACATGAAGGCAGAGAAAATGTTAATACTTTGCATTCCCCAAGGAGTCTAGCAAAGTATAAGCATATAGATACCTTCAAATACGTAATGAATAAGTGAATTTGCAATGACTAGGGGTGTGGGAGGGAGAGAAGAATGATTTCTACTAAGAAGTGGAACTACAGATGCAGTTTCAATTTATTGATCATATGAACAGATTTGTGAATATACTCTTTGCCTCAAATGATTTAAGTGCTCTAAAGGGTCTTTCTTGCCTTGTCCAAAGGGCAAGAAAAGTAAGTAGTCCTGGGACTTTGGCTGGAGTCCTATGCCTCCAATTGTGTGTGAAGCATTCCCAACTCACAGGAAAAGTGAAATGAAACAGCACAATCAGGCTACTGTTCCTTCTGCTGGGCTTCCTAAGGGGATTTAATCCTGTTACAGAAGCAGCAAAGAGCTAAGAGTGGCAGGGTCACCTAATGCACGGACCATGACTAAATAGTAACATGAAGGCCGCACACTTGTCACATCCAAATGACAAATGAAAAAATTTAAAACCCTAGAGTTAAGGGACTTAGGGATCTAATCTAAGCATCCTGCTTCTCCCTGGCTGTCTCTCATTTGGTGCCTAGATTGCTATACCAGAGTGCTTGGGAACAGCTGTCACCACGTGGATCAGAAGACTGACAGATCAAACAGCAGAATATTCATAATCACAGTCTCCTAGGAATAGCTGGCAAGTTCGGTGGAAAATGAGAAAAATGTTGCAGGGCTTGTAGTTTGCCTCTAGTTGTAGAAATCCAGGATCCAAGATTGCAACAAATAGATTTCTTTTTAAAAAATAAATATTACAATTTGTATATATACATATGCATACGCATACACACACACACACGCACACACACACACAGAAACACAACATTGAGGATGAATTCTATACTTCACTGTCACACAGCAAATCCTTCCTTGTCTACTGATAAGCAACAGTGCCCTAAGGTAATACATTCTGCATTACAGCATTAAATTAATGTTCTGTGCTGTTACTGTTCGAGACTCCAGGAAAAATGCCTGAATGAACACAGAAAGGTTCCTGCAGATTGTAAGCACTGACTCATAAGTCACATAAAGTCTCAAAGGCTGACCTAGTTAAATGCTGGTTGGTTTAAAAACAAAACAAAAACAGGTTTGTGCACTCTGTCCAGCGTTAATCCTGGGGGACCTGGAAGGTGATTTCTGAGGAACACACTATTCCTACATTCTCACCATAGTCTCTAACTTTTCATCTAAAGGTTCTGATAGGAATTTTGCCTCTGAAATATAAAACAAACCATTCAACAGCTGGTCAAATAAAACTATGAAAGCTGGTTTATTCTCAACAAATCTCTGGCCTGAAAGTCAAGTGTACATACAATCCATGAGACAGATTTAACCTCTTCTCCAAATGTAGAGGCAGAAGCAGCCCGGCCTGTTACTAGGAAACATCAGCTTCCTCCCGTTACTCCTCTCTAGAGAGTTTTAAAATGAAATAAATTTAACCTTTACAGAGGAATAAATATTAATACTCAATAAAATTGCCAGGATCTTATTACTTACCATTCTTACTGGAGTATATTTGCAAAACACTTCACAATCTCTTATTACTTTTTTCCACCACAGATAGCACTATGAGTGAAGGTAATTCCTATTCCCATTTCATAGACAAGGAAAAAAGCAGCCACAGACTAAACAGCTGACATGAAACCCAAGCTCCCCAATCAACTTAATGTATTAGTCAACATCCAAAATCCCAGAGATAGAGAAAAAAATCAATTTTCTGAAATGAATGGTTCAAAGAGTACATGCAATTCAGGACTGAAAAGTATCTTATGAAGAATTTGGCCTAGGCTCACACCAAATTCCGGAATCCTCTGTACAGATACCATGCCAGGGAGTCATGTGGCTTCTTTGTGGATGTCTCAAAAGAGATCAGCTCACACCCACTTAAGGAAATTTGTTCCATTGTTGGAGGGTGAGTCCAGGGAAGTCAACTAAAACAAACTTCTTGGCAGAGATGGGTAGGTCTGTTATGCAGCTGGTGTCATGGCAGTTAAAAATTCTAATTCTACTTAGGAATTGAATTAATTATCCTGTCCTCAACAGTGTGATGTCACAACCAACAAACCTGGAGAAAGTAAAGGAATAGGAAGATCATAGTTGTATTAAAACTTGGTGCAATATGAATAAGAAAAAACAGACGAGAATGACGGTGCATTGATTTAACACGGAATATCAACATTAAAAGGGCTCTCAAGAAAGATCGAGTCCGACATGCTTATTTTACAGACAATAAAACTGAGGTCCAGTGAAGTGATTTGCTAAGGTCATACAACAGGTCAATAGTGTATAGCTAAGGCTAGGTCTAGGTTCTGCTTACCCAGGTAATAATCCTTCCACTGAACTACACTATCTTCAAAAAGAGAAGCATAACCAACACAGGGTAAATTTATAAAAGCAGTCTTCTTGTCTAACAATCATGTTGGCACCAGTGTCAAGGACACCGTTATCTGCAGCCCCAGGTGTAAAAATGCCAAGATTAATTTGAAGGGGGTGAGTTGGGGAGAACTGGGTCAAGATGAAAGAATATAAACTTCAGACATTAACTTCAAAATCATCATAACTAATGAAAATTACATTTTAAAAGTTGACTAAATGTGTTAGTAGATAGCTCTGTATAATACATGAATTCCACCTGTGAAGAAATGGCCAAGAGATCTCATCCTTATACTACACTTATACTCCTGGCCTGAATAAAAATAGATGGCTAGTGATAATATTCAGTGCTGCAGACAAAGATCTACAGGAGAGAGCACTTTATTAAAAGAGACAGAAATTCTGGAAGAAGCAATGACCCTAAGAATAGACAGGCTAAGGGAATAGAAGGGGATCATTCTGTGGAATAGCTAAAAGTAGTAGCCATTAAAGTCCTGTGTGGTACAAAGACTCAGAGAAAACACTCCATTATTGATGTCAAGAGGAAAAGCGATCCTCCTTTGCCTAAGGAACAATGCCAGAGGGGGAGGTAGGAATCTATTTGCCTTATTGTCACTCCTTATCCCCCAGATTCCCAAAATCAACATGCACTTCACCCCTGGAAGCATAATGCCTTCCATAGTGGTATTCTGTGAAGGGCCACCATTTTGGGGAAACATTCCCCCTTGGACTCCCCCTGTCCCCTGGCTCTGGATCTTTCTTCCTACTGTTGTCTCTAAACACTTCAATAAAAACTTTACCTATATTGGGCTCTATTTGTCAATGTTAGACAAGAATAATTTATATTAAGGTATTGATGACTATTCCTAACAATTTGGGAGGGGGTGTGTGGGGGATATTTCTATTTTAGTAAAGAATAATTAGTATGAATTACAGGTTCTATGGGAGTCACTGGAGAAACCGGTTAAGCCCCAGGAGTGTAATGATCATGACTCTTCTAAATTTTCCTTCTTCTACAATGCCTAGCATACTCATTTGCAACCAGTGCCTAATAAATGTTTGTTGAATGAATGAGTAAAGTCCATCCTAGTATCCCTCAGATGACAAATGAACCAATGAAAAATATCAAGGACTTCAAAAAATAGAAAAAGCCTTTAAAATATATTAATCTTTAAAAATATTAAGTCAGTTGGGTTGCTTTGAAATAGAAGTCTCTAATTGAATATCATTTGTTCTTAGAGACTATGTTTTAAAGCATGGTGAACCAAGATTAGAATCTGACATAAAAAGTATTAAATGGGGGACAGAAAAGACAACCATCCACCTAAAGGAAAATTATTAAATGTGATTCAATGAAATTTTAATAAAACCAACTTCTGATTATGGGAACTCCACTGCACTTTTCTTGACAGATATTTCCTGAGCAAAGCACAGAAATAAGAGAACTATGTGGCTAAGGGACTAGAGATAAGCATGATTTTCAAAGCTCTAAAACCATCATCAACACATTTACTAAGTACATACTATGTGCACAGCACTCTTCAGGCTAATCCTTGAGGTGAATGAAAATCCTACATGCTCAAAATACTGGCACCTCCAATCTGATATTAGCAAAAATGTGACATCAAGCAAAAACATCACCACAAGGGAGGCAATTAATTCCAAAAGAACAATAGTATAAATGGAGTTATGAGTGGACTGAAATGAGGGAAAATCGTATTGCCTGGGTTCAAAACATGAGCTCATGTTACTGCCCATTCAAATTTGTGTCTCTGGAAAATAACTACACATTAGAGGGATTTTCATGACATCACAGTAGATTCTGGTCACAGTAGATTAACACTGAACAAAAGGTGTTCGGTGAGGCAAATTTATGCAAGGACAGTTTTGCTTTGATGAATTTACTTTGAAAAGTACAAAATTCTATATAAATGCAAGTTACCATTTAGCATCATCAAGATTTCCCAACCTTTTTGTAAACTCGTCCCTAGTACAGCAATTTAAATACAGCTCTTTGTCTTTCCACTTCCTCTCCAAGTGTCTTTCAACTCTGCTTGTAAGGTTTTCTGAAGTTCTGTGGTTGCAAAAGTTAATCATAAATGGGATTGGCTTTTCCTTGAAAAATTTGAAGAGACATATTGCACTCTACTCACCAAAGAGAGAGAGCCCATTTTTCCCTCAACTAGCATATATGTATATGCAACATACCAGTAGGTAAAATTCACCTTTCATACAATTAGAGGGCAGAGTACATAGAGCACTGGACTGGAATTAGGAGGCTTGGGCAAGTCACTTGACTTCCATGGGCCTCAGTTTTCTCATCTAAACAAGATGACTAGGGATAGCACCTACTTCTCAGAATCAAATGAAAATATATGTAAAGTACTTCACAAGCTCAAAATAAGAATATGTGCTATTATTACTACTCAAATCCTTCAGAGGAAGGTAACATTCTGATTTATCAAGTCCTGTCTGAAGAAATTATAGGGAAAGGGGATGTACAGAGAAGGAGTTAGGGTGAAGGACAGGAGGAGGATGAACAAGCTAGGAGGAAAGAAAAGGGGGAAATGAAACATGAATAGGGAAAAAATTCTCTCACAATGACAACTGTTGCAACAAAACACTGCACCAAAACCAAAAGTATTTTTTAGTGCCAGCGAATGACTCACTGTGGGGCTGGGAGATTCTCTACACAATGCTACTCTAACTAGGTCCAGTAAATGCTCTTTCTCAGGCCTTCTCTACATCATCATCTCTCATTCTAACAAAAAGTCATCTAGCACTTCATTGTGAACACTGCAAAAAGGAAAAGAAGGGCAGTCATGTGGAAATCTCTGGCCCTTGCAAACAAGGGTAGCACAAAACACAATCTGCTTTGGGAGGAGGACAAAGAAAACGGAATGTAGGGGAAGCAGCTGATTCCAGCAGGAAAAAGGAGATATGAACAAAATAATTCAGCATCACCTCTTCTATGTTATCAATGTGCTTAGAAATGACTAGTCATCTTGTCAGTTCATTGGAAGGCACTGTTGATCACAGCTAATCTGAATGAAGAATGCTTCTTTTGAATTATTATGAGGAGTTGTGAATTTATTTTGTGCACTCATTCAATGAGTCCCCAGGCACTGGAATAATTTGGACAGCCTCGTGAAATTTGTTTCATTGGTATTTGGCTCCTATTCATGGGTTTAATTTTTTAATACTTACGTAAGGGTACAGGAAGGACCTCTCGACACCAGGGCCTCTACCTCTTATTCTGACCAGATATGACTTGCTGATAGTAAATCAAGTTGCCTTAATCTTGAAAAAAATACGCACTGCAAACAGCTGACACAAGTGATGGGAGAAGGGAAGGATTTGGTATATTGAAAAGAACAATGAACTTGCCATCCAAAGATCTGGGTTTAAACCCCAGCTATGCTATTTATTTAAGTGTTCTTGACAAGTCACCACACGCTCTCTCTATATATATCTTGTACGTATCTACTTCTATTTACACATTGCTTCCTCTCATTATAATGGAAGATCTTTGAGGGCTGGGGATTTGTTTTTGGCTTTTCCTGAATCCTCAGAGCTTAGTAAAGTCTATTTACAAGGAGTCATCTTTCAGACAGGAGCTGAAAACTGTAGCAACCCTACAGTTGCTCTGAAAGTGTCTGTTGAGTTGAACAGCAGTGGAGGCCTTCTCCTAGTAAGTGTCTGGGGTCAGAGTTGAACTCAGATCTTCCTGACTCCTAGGCCCAGTGCTGTGTGCACTGTGGAGCCACCTAGCAGCCTCCTGAAAGTGTAAAAGGTCTTTCATTTTATTACTGACTTCTTCGGGGGTATATGCTCAACATGGTGTTTTCACCAGGTGAAAGAAATATATTTTAATGACTTTCTTAAATAATTCCAAATTGCTTTCTAGAATATCTGAACCAACTTAAAACTCCACCAACAGAATTCAACTATTTTTTCATTGCCAAGAATTAGTGTTACATATACAATATGGGTTAAATGGTCCCTTGTCAGCCAAATCTAGGAATCTAATCACCATTTTTAATATTTATCACTAGAAACATAACTAATTCTACTTGTGAAAGTATATTCCAAGTCCAAACAATTTAAAGGTGAACTTCTGACTCACAATCCATTTCTCAGAATCTTGGACCCATGAAGAGTTAAATGTCCAAAGAATTAGGGGGAAAAACTCTAAAAATGTATACTGTTTACTAGCTGGTGGTTCATAACTTGTGTTATGGAAGATAAGTCTTGGCCCCCTGTTTCTGGTGTAATTACCAGCAATGCAGCAAGACTTAATAACAAACCAGTTCATTAGGAAATCCACTGGAAACACTACAGCATTTCATAAACAAAACAATTAGGCAAAGATTTCCAAAGGCTCCCTCTAGTCCCTTGGCTGCAGGGCCTACTATCCAGCCACATTTCAGCTGCTTCCATACTGCTCCATGGGCTGTGAATGGAGGTAGGGGTTGACTTTCAATACAGAAGGTCATAATCCAGAGCTGAAACCATCAGTTTCATATACTGAAAAAAGGAAAATTAGGAATCAAGGTATAAGACACTGAAGTATGATCAAGTGTAAAGTCATGTTTTGGGGGGGGGGTGGGGTGTCTCTCTCCATACTGGCCAGCTTTTCATCCAAAGACTCTTTAAGAGATCAGTTTCCATTTTTAAATCATGCAATATAACATAAAAAGTCTGGGGTTGAGGGGACCTCAGTTTGAATACTAGTCAAACCACTAAAGACTTCTGTGACCTTGGACAAGTAACATTTACATTCTCTGACCTTCAAGTTCCTCTTGTAAAATGGAGAAAATTCTTGCACTACTGGTCTCACAGTGGACTTAAATGAATAAAAAGCAACCAGAAAACATGGCTGTGTAGTGGAAAGAATAAGGTTCAAGTAAGTATTGATCTGTGCGGCATAACAGACTGAAGACCACAGATCTGTACCCTACTCCAGACACTTTCCCAGTCATGAGTACGGGCAAGGTGGCACTTCTCTGAGCCTCAGTTTTCTCATGGGACAATAATGCCTATAAAGACCTGCCATATAGAGGAGCTGTAAAGCTCAAGTGACATGTGTCCTTTGCAAACTTTAAAAGTCTTCTTAGCACTCTCAACTCCTACAAAGAATAATTACTACCTATTGGATCTTGGGTCACTTGTATGCTCTCATTATTCGTAACGATGTGACATCACAGAATTTTAGAGTTGGAAGGGCCCCTAAAGATCATCAGGTATAATCCTCTCATTTAGGCCCCCAGTGGGAAGTGTCTCATCAAAGGTTTCAGTTGATATGGTCAGACTGTTTTATTAATATCAAATGGATCAGGTGTGGTGGATGTCACTGCCAGGCTGAGCTTAGGAGTCCTGAACTGCAATGAGTTGGGCTGACTGGGTATCTGCATTAAATCTGGCATTGATATGGTGAGTCCCAAGAACAGGATGGGAGGTAGAATAGAGGATGAAATGAGAGAGAAAGGGAAGGAAGAGGTGCTAGGCTGCCTGAGGAGGGGCAGGCTGGTTGATACAGACCAAGTCCCTGTATGGCCCCTAAACTTGTAGCCTAAGTAAGATGGGGAGGCCCAGTATTTTTTTTTTAAAGTAATATCACTCTGGAACTAGGGAGAAAAATTAGGTTTTGTTGAAATTCAAAATCCAGATCATGAAGGTCTCCAATCTCTTTGTTGGACAAGAGTTTTAAAAAAAGATTTTTGTTTTACAACATAACTAATGTGAAGAAAAAAAAAATTTTAGCCATTCCTGATCTATAACTAATGGTTCCAAATCGAAATTCATATTGAGAATAAGTTTAGGACCTGGGAAACTAAGATGGGCTGTGCTAATACAAAAATGTATACTGTAAAACAATAGCTTGTCAGTGCTGGAAAAGACCTTACCATTTGTCAAATGGGGAAATTTGAGAGCAGAGGAACTAACTTATCCATGATCATAAAGCTATGAAGTGGCAAACCAGGTCTCAGGTCTCCCAACTCCCCCATCATATGAGTCTTCCCACTTTGGCAAATTGCTCATCTTATTTAGCATATCATAGACATCCCACTCCATGAGGAAAACATGAACATGTTTTTAGTGCTCTGAAGTGAGGATAGAGATATTCTAAAGAGAAATTGACAGGTTTGTGATCACAGGAAAAACCTGCACCCATTATGGCTGAGATAAGATATCTGTCTCCAGGAGTCACTCAGCAAAGCTTCTTTTGAGTAAGCTGACAACAGTCACCAAGGAACCGAAATGGAAGAAAACAAGCAACAAAGCTATCGTACATACAGAAATGAATGATTAAACAAAATGGGGCCCAAAAAACCTCCACGCAGCAACGTGGCATGCAGGAGTGTTGGTGCTGACTGAGTGATGCAGGAAGTAGGCTGTATTTCTAAACTGTTCCTGTTCTTTGGCAAGAACCAGGAAGACTAAAGAAATGGCCATTTCAAAATGGCCAAATATTTTAAAAGTAAAGAATCAAAATTATCTCCTGTCAATGTCAGATTGGGAGCAGGAGACAGGAGAAGACACTGTTTCATTTTTCTAAACATAATGAAGACATTTTACAATCAAATGCCTATGATTAGATGATGAAAAAGATGACAAACGCTTTATTTCTAAGTTCTTAAAGAAGTTGGTGGGAACAGGGAGGGAGAGGGAACCATGCTCATCAAATGGCAGATCTAACAGAGGTAAGACTGCCAAAAGAGAGAATGGAAAAAAAGATTCCCTGTAGTTCAGCTATAACTGGTTTTAAGCATTCAGTGCTTTCAAGGAATCATTAAAAAAAAATACTCCACTAGTGTTCGAAATGCACCGTCACTAGAGTAACAGAAAAATCAACAATCATGTTCAATCCACTCATATACACCTGTCTACCCAAGTATATCCTTATCGATGGTATACAGAAAAGCAGAAAGGAAAAAGACACCCAGGCTGGATGAATATGGAGGGAAAAGACACCCAGGCTGGATGAATTGGTCACGAGATTTGTTTCTCCTCTAGCACGTTTACTGTGAAAGAATAAAGATGCCTTTAAATAACATCTGTAATAGTTTGTGAAGATATTCTCCAGAGACAGAACTAGTTGCCAGTCACCAGCAGGGACGTCTGGGGATCCACAAAGAATAAGGATTTCTTTTAAAATAAAAGGCATACTGAATCCACTGTTCTCTAAGCATTTAAACTATTCTCCCTTACTTGTGGAGGAGAGTAAAGTGGCTAGAAATGAAAACACCAAAACAATGTTAAGTTTTAGCACCAACTACTAAAATTCAGTCCAAAGGCTTTTTGTGAAACAATGAGTTTAGTTGGAATATAGAACACCTTGGGGCAGAGAGTGAAGTGGCAGTTAAAAAGATGACTAAATCTTGGGGGTTGTATTAATAAAGACACAGTATAATAAAGATACAAGTGACTCCACTGTACCCTTGATAAACCAGTCTGGATACCATATTTTGGCTCTTCTAAATGAAGACACCAAGATGGTGAAAGGACTAGAAATCATATAATATATGGGTCGGCTGAAGAAACCAAGTCTGTTTAGCCTGGACAAAAGAAGACTTAGAATGCAACATGACTACTGTCTTATAAATACCTGAAAGGTTATCACGTGAAAGAGAAATTAAACTTGTTTGGTTTAACTTCAGAAGGCAGAACTAGGAGAAATAAGTGTAAGTTGCTTAGTGTCAGATTTCACTGTGACAAAAGGGAAAATAATCTAGAATTAGAACCATTAAAAAGGATTAGCCTCAGGCAGTAGTCAATTTCCCTTCAACAGAAGTATTTAAAGGAAGCTGGATGTTTTCTTGGGGATACTGTAGAATTAATTTCTATGAAGGTACAGGATGGATTATGTATTCCCCAAGGGCCTTTCCAACACTATGATGCTCTGATATTGTAATGAAGTTTACATTATCTATGGTCACACATCTGTGGAAATGATCTAGAATCTAAGTTGCTGTACCACGTGGCCCCACCCAGCAATGTATTCCAATTAAACTGAGCCAACTATTGCTCAAATGTTTGCTAAGGTTTTTGGTTTCAGTTTTTTTTTTTTTTTTTTTGCCTTAATGTCTGCTCTTGCCCATTTTCTACACATAGAATGCCATTTATCTAAATCAACTGAAAAGTTCCCCATCCTTTAAAATTCACCTTAAATGCCAAGCCTTCCAGTAGCCATCCAGAATTTTTGCATCCTAGCAGAAATAATCACTCCCTCCTGTGAACTTTCATAAAATTTTGTTTACACTTTTCTTATATATTTTCACATTCTATTCTGAATGGTGCACATTTGTATACATAGTTCATTCTTCTCTTCTAGACAGGAACTTTATATACCCAATAAGTTTCTCACATATGGCAGTTACACAACAATTAGCTAAAATGCATTTTTAACTTTTAAGTTTTAAAAAACAACCCACATTTCAGAGATTATTATTGCAAGTCAAACAGTCAACATAAAATTGTGAACAAATAATAATTATGATAAGTGGCCAAAATATCAGTTTAATTGTACTTTACTAATTTAGCCTATACCTTGAAGGGAGGGAGGTCTACTTCAGAAAGAATAAATTTTTAAAAATTCTAAAAACCAAGGAAGAAGTCAATTTGAATATTTTCTTCAATGTGAATCTAAGTACTGTTTGATGGGAAGAAGAAAAAAATAGCTTACACTTATATAGTATTTTAAAGATTCATAAAGAGTTTTACATACATAATCTCATTTTAGCCTTATGACAACCTTCTGAGATAGGTTCCATTTTAGAAATGAAGAAACAGAAGCTCAAAGAATTTAAGTGATTTGCCTACAGTCACACAGCTAATTTCTAAGAGCATTCAAATGTTAGGTCATTCTAACATCAAATTTTGTTTAATCATTTTTCAGTTATGTCTGACTCTTCATGACCCCATTTGGGATTTCCTGGCAAAGATACTGGAGTGGTTTGTCATTTTCTTCTATGGTCTATTTTACAGATGAGGAAACTGAGGCAAACAAAGTTAAGTGACTTGCCCAGGGTCACACAGCACACAGCTAGGAAGTATCTGAGGAGTCTTCCTGACTCCAGGCCAGGAACTCTACCCACTCTACCTCCTAGCTGCCCATCAGTTACAACACTGTATGTACTATGCCATTCTTTAGTCCTGTTCTCTAAATTGCATCCTAGATGGCAGAAGAAAAGAAATTCTAATACGTGCTTCAGAGACCTCAGGATATAGTCAATAGACATCGAAACAAACTAAAGACAGTAGACAGGAAAAGACTCTACCTTTTCTCCTCAAAAGATTCCAGCTTCTAAAACTGTATGATCCTTAAACAAAACCATCACTTACTTACAGAGGAAGCTGGTGGTACAATAGGGAAAATGCTTGAACCTGGAGTCAGAAGAACTGAGTTCAAATCCTGCCCCGGGTATTTACTTGTTCTGTGACCCTGGGCAAGTTACTTAACCTCCCTCAACTTTGGTTTCCACACCTGTAAAATGAGGGTAATAATAGCATCCAACTCCCAGAGTTGCTATGAGGACTTAGTATGATAATATTTCCAAAACATTGCAAACCTTAAAGTAAATACTAAATATAACTGTTTCTCTTTTACCCAGGAACCCTGAGGGTCTTTCCCTCCCAGTTTGATTTTTTGCTTAAAGAAGCCTATTCATTGAATGGGAGTATCTCACTCAAAGCAAGAATATGATAAGATCTTGGCCTAAAATGGCCAAGGTCTCCCACTGCATCCTGGACAATCTCCAGGCATCCTATGGCTCAGGAGAAGAAAGTGAGGCTGGTGAGCTCGCCCAGCCCTCCCTCATTCAAATCAAAGTCAACTGCAAGTCATGTCATCATCTCCCTGATGTCATGGCCTTCTTCGAGAATGAAGAACAAACACAATATAAATGTTAACTATTATGATTGTTGTTGTTCCAACAGGCAGAGGGGCTGGTAAATTGCAGAGAAAATCTGTGAACAACAAATCACAGTGAGCAATTCACTACAAGCACATAATGTTGAATACCATAAATCAGAGGATTAATGAGGCAAAGAAATAAAATGAGACCATGTAAAGTGAGGTACCTAAGGACTCAAACAAGTTGGAAAAGCAGTTTTCTTTTCTAAGACATTTCATCCTCCCCTGCTTCTCCTTTTCTCCCACCTACCTTCTGCCACCTCCCTTTGGGCCTCCAGCTAATCATCTAGAGCAAGTGAAATCATTACCCAACAGAAGGAACAAATAGTTCTTAGAACAGGCAAAAGAATTTGATTCTCATTTTACAGTAATTAAGTTCAATGTAAGCCAAGCTGCATTATTAGAAAAGGTCCCCTTCAATTCCACTCCCCCATCACCACCCAGCTGCCTAGATATATTCTGAATGGATATTTGGGAACTGGCTTCAGACACAATGAATGTAGGGGAATACCAACAGATCAGGCCCTCTGTGGGAAGAGCATATTGTCAGTACAAACAGGGAAATAAGTGAAGACTTCCTTCTCACTGAACATCAACTCTACTCAGCAAAAATACTCTCAAAATTCTTCTTCTGAATGAGGAGAAAGATTGCTCTTGGGGAAGTGAAATAAACACCTTCCAGGCAGTGACCAAGATACAGGGGAGAAACCTAGTCAGAGTTCCCATGTCACCAAAAACTGTATTTGAGATATCCCTTAATCTTGGAGGATATTTCAAATAAATAATCCTTCAAGCTCTGCAGAGGGATAAAAGCTATCATTTTCAGTCAGGGATTCCAACTGAATTCCAGCCAACTTGTCCATCCCCTCCCCAGAAAGAAGCCAACTCAAGATCAGGAAACCTCAAAAAACTAATTTGGCTTCATACATGAAGAGGCACTTACATGTAAATTTCACCTTCAGGTAAAAGGGCAATACCATTACAATTAGCAATCCTGCTACAAAGTTAACCATTTGTGGTTGTGTCTCAAAAAACTGGCCTAAGTTTTCCTACTCAAGCAAAATCTAGTAAAATCAATATAGTAGGCAATAAATAAGCAAACTTCTACAGTATGTACCTAAAGCCTTCAAAATATAGCTATTTAGGTGGGCTAATAGGAAGATAACTAAATTAGACTCCTAGATGTTAGTGCTAGGAAAGGTCTTAGCTATCATTTAGAGTTCCACCCCTGAGGCCCACAGAAGGACAATGATTCTCTCTCTCTTTCCCTCCCTCCCCCTCAAAGAAGCAACCAGTCCAGAGCGAGAGTTGCTTTGCTTGGTTAACTAATAAAGAAATTTCCCTAACCTCCAAAACAATTCCAAATGACTTATAATGAAAAATGCTATCTACCTCCAGAGAAAGACCTGATGGAATTCTGAATGCAGATTGAAACATACTATTTTTGGTGGCTTCTCTTTTTACTACAAGACTAATATGAAAATATGTTTTGTGTGACTGCACATGTATAATTTGTATCAAATTGCTTACTATCTCAGGGAAGAATGTAGAGAACTTAAAACTCAAAATTTTTAAAAATAAAAAATAAACATTAAAAATTGTTTTTTCATGTAATTGGGGGGAAAAAAATCTTATTTTTAAAAAAACCTAGCAGCAATGGATAGCTTCAGAGGCAACTTAAGGCTTGATATTAGGGGAAAACTTTCTAAAAGCGCTACCCTGGAGAGGAAAGGGCTACCTAAAAAAATTGGTGGGTTTGTCCTTACTGGAGGTCTTTGAGCAAATGCTGGATATGCTAGATCATCTGTCAGGTACTTAATTGTAAAGGATATTCTTGATCAGAGATGGATTGGAGTAGATAACCTAAGATTCTTTTTAATTCAGAAATATTCCTCCCCCCTCCCACCGCACCTACAGCAGCAACCAATCCAGAGAGAGACAGTGGCTTTGCTTGGTTAACTACACAAAGGAAACATTCTAGTTAACCACCTTAACCCTTAACCACCAAGACAAAAAGCACTCAAAAAATAATAGTCTTTATTCACGTAACAACAAATTTTCCCCTTTTCATCATTCAATTGAAAATACTCTCTCCAAAGTTAGACACAGTATTTTAAACTGCCAAATCTACTTGCTTCTTCTTAGTCCTCATCCTTGACTTCTCAGCAGTTATTAACACTGCCAATTATCACCTTCAATTTGTGTTTTCAGGATAATACTCTCTCTTGGTTCTCCTCCTACCTATAAGACTGCTGCTTCTCAGTCTTCTTTGCTGGATGTTCATCTAGGTCACTCCTACTGAAGATTACTATCCCACAGAGTTCCATTTTGTGTCCTCTTATTCCTCTATACCACAGAGCTCAGTGGGGAAGATAATAAGTATGTATCTGGCACAAAGTCTAGATGGGCACTTAAAGGACTGGCACATATGACTACTAGGCCTCTGACAATGGAAATGTGTGCTGCAAGACTGGAGGGCTTAATATCAATTCTTGGTAGAATCCTCAAATGTATAAAGAGGTAGGTGGACATCTAAAAACGGAAGTGTGGTGGGCATGCTGTAGAGAGAAGTCTTGTTCAGGCATGGTTTGGACTTGATACACACTGAGGTCTCTTCTCTCTGCGAGACTGTGTGATCTAGCAATCTTCATATTCTAAATGTCTAACAATTGCAAGGGGGCTTCAAAGTTAAAAGAGGGAGAAGTGGGAAAGCCACAATAGACAATGGAACGTTCTTCTACCTCTGTGTCCACTATAATAGCTTCTCAAAAAATAAAGACAACAAGCCACAGCTAAAAACAACTAACAGTTAGGGGAACCAAATGGAGACCACAGGTTCCAGAATCACAGGCTCCTGGGTGGAAAAGCAACACTTCTTCCCAATGATAGGAAGGACAAGCTCTTAGGCTGACAGAAGTCTGACAAAATAAATAATGGTAGAGATGTAAATCATTTAGCTTCTTCTCTGTCTCCACAAAAAAGAAAGGTAGAGTGGCTGCCTACTGAACAGATGTATAATGAGGATTAATGGTGATAAAGTACCTAAAAAGGAAAAACACTCCACAAACAGTATTATTATAGAACATCACAATGGTTACTAAAATGCCCCATTTCCCATTCTATTGAAGAGCTAATGATATAATGCTATGTTTGTGCTTAAAACAAATAGTTTTTGCTACTCCACGACAAATTCAAAAAGAGACCACAAAAGACCAAGCAAAGGCCATTGAAAAAAGTGCAATTTCAAAAAAGTTCACAATAAAATCCAGTCCCTTCATCACAGTAACTGATGAACCCCCCAATATAGATATAAAATGAAAATCCCTTCAAAATAAACTCTCTTGAAAGGTCCACAATTTCTCAATGCCTTAAGCATTTAATATTTTCAAGAAAAACACACTTTTGGCCAAGCCTGATTCAGGGACATGTAGAATTCCGCCTCTGAAAGGACCTTAGAACAATAAAAAGGTCAGGACTAGACGGGCTCTTAGATATAAGATATAAGTTGGTCCAAGTACCCATATTTATAGCTAAAGGAACTGCGGCTCAAATCACATGCGGCTTTAAGTTAACAGAACCGATATTTGGACTGAAGTTTTCTGTTATATTTTTCTTCTACATCAAACATCTTCTACCAAACCTGGCTAGACTGTCCTTTTACCTTTATGCAGTAAGAAGCAGCACAACACACAGGAAAAAACCTAGTTGTGCTCCAAAAATGCCCAGTTTCATTCCTTAGACCACTGTGAATCCAGCAAAAGGAGGGTGGCCCCAACCATCAGCAGCCGTGGCCAGCCCTTGACTATCTGTTTGACCCATTCAGCCTTGGCCTTGTACATAGCTCTCTGTGCCACTTGTTCAGTAATTTCACGCTACGCCGCTTAACAATATAAGCGTGGAAGCTCAATCTAAAACTGCACTTCCCAAATGTCACTTGTTTGTGAACACACGGCTGAATCCAAAATTGCTTTTAATATTTGAGTAGTCCCCATTGGTGCCTACTGTAGTTAAGGGTCTGACAGCATTCCTCTGATAAACCCCAATATCTGGGGGTTTACAACTCAATCTTGGCCACTGGCTCCAGACAAACTCAGTGGACATGGTCATAATACAAATGAGAATATGGCTTCTATCAAATGAGCCTGAAATCTCATTAACAGAATTGTTATCAGCATAATTAAACAGACACACAGACACACCCCACCCATGAGGCATTAAATCTAGAGTCACAAGGTTTCATATTACTCCTTTAGACTAAGAAAAAGAATTCATTGTTGATAGCTTTCATTTTATCTCTAAACTAACCCATAATGTGTCCCTTGTGTGAAACCATCAACCATCTTCTTGGATAAATGCTAATTAACCAAGGCAGCAAAGAAAGCCGAGAGAGCTCCTAATTCTTAAGTTAAAGGAATCATGGTGTGACAGAATTCTAGACAAAGAGTCAGGGGACCTAGGTTTTGCTCTCCACTCTGCCACAAACTCATCATATGATTATAAGTCAATCATACCACATAGAGAAAATAAGAAAGTTGTATTAAAAAAAAACAACAACAACAGATGAGGGAGATTTATTATTCTTTGAACTGAGAGTGGTGGTGCTCAATGATTTAAAAATATACCTCATAACACTGCCCCAACAAACACTGATCTTAGAGTCAAATCATTCTTGCTGCACTGTTGTTCCGATATTGCTCAAGATCCAAATTAGATGATCAGCAACCGCCTGGGCTAGTACTTGTGAGCCAGGGGATTACCTCCTCTGAGCTCAGTTGCTGTTGCCATGCTATACACTACTGCCCTCAGTAACGTAATACTAGAGAGTGGCAGAACCAGTGAGCAGTGTGAAGAAGATTCCATGAAACTTCAGTGTCAGTATGCGAGATGGAACATGCAAGTATTACTAGCAAGCCTAAGTATTACCAAGTCTAAGCCTTGTCATGTCTGTCTACACAGCGCCTTTCACATCCATCTCCTCTTCACTCACATGGTCACTCACACAAGTCCTCATCTCCTCTCACCAGATCTACTGCAACAGCCACTTAATTGGACTCCCTGGCTCAAGTGCCTATCCTCCACAGAGCTGCCAAAGAAACTTTTGTTGGCCAGTGAAAGCCCTTCAGAAGCTGGTCCCCATCCATCTTACACACAGACTGTGGACCAGACCCACTACCTCTTCTCACACACAGCACTCCACCTCCTGTCTTCATGCTACTTTTTCCTAATCTCTGCTTCAACATGATCTTGTACCTACTTTGCATATGTCTCTATAGGCTGTGTCCCTTAATTAGACTATAGGCTCCTTGAGGGCAGGGGCTGTCATTTTTGTCTTTGTCCCCTCAGCATCTAGCACAGGACCTGATACATAGTAGGTATGTTAGTGCTATTTAAATGAGCTATTTCAACTCTCTGCATCATCTTTATATTAAGCATACTGTCAAAGTAGAGTATAAACCTCCATGAGGGCAGGGACTGTTTTCTAAACTTTCTCCCCTCCCAGTGCCTGGCACATTATTCTGCTCACACAGAAGGTAACCACCCTGTTTGCTAGTCAAAGTCTACCCACCCACATTATATAATTTGTGACCTGACTCAAAAATTGGCATATCCTCAAATTTTTTAAGCCCTTATCTGGCAGAAGATATAAAAGAGGCAATGTGGGACATTCTTGGACACCCATTAAGGATCCTGCATTGGAGGAAAAAATGGTAGAAATTTAAATGTGATATCTGCATGGCAACCAGATGACCGTAAGAAGGAAATCATCAATCTGTCATGAGGAACATTTCTAGGACCATAAGTCAGAAGAAGCTACTCAGACTATCCTTTGGCAAGGACAGAAAACCAATTTGGACAATAAGAAGGGAAACTGGGTAAACAGTGTCTTTCCCTGAACAGTGACAATATCATTGTCATTCTATGACAAACAATTGTGAGTAGAGCACAAATAGTCACACACAGACCTTTCCAATGGTCACTCTAGTTCTAGTTACTTATGAAGAAATGAGACATATGTCTCCAAAATATTCTACTTCAACCATGGGCAGATAATATGAGACCAGTCAGAGTGTTAGTGTGGAAGATTCCTATTCATGATATATGGGGACCAGAGAAAGCAAACTATTTATCAGTTTAATATGTACTGAATTCTCAACCTAGAGATCAACCCAGAATAAGAGCCATGAATTTCAGAAGGTTTTTTCTTTTTTTTCCCTTGTTTTTCCCTGTAGGATTTATAATTATTTGCCTACCAGCTAAATCTTTCTAGTGCACACATACACATAATTCATAAACATTCTTCTTGCCCAGTGCTAGAAAATGACAGCAGGAAAGCAAGGCCCAGAGCAAAATCTGTCAAAGAGACAAGACAAGGTAGTATGATAACTTCTCATGTTCCAAGTAGGAACAGTTCTCAAAGGAATTCCCCTCAAGTGATTTCATACATCCTCCAAACTGCCAATAAGAAACTGCAAAGATTTATGTTTGCAAAGTTAAGAAAAATTTGTTTTTGAACAAGCGCAGAGTTTCAATGTAAAATGTGTTGGCTAATAACAGGGATGACCCTAGGCTCTGGAGAGCAAATCACTGGAAAAATAAAGGTGGTAATTTCACCTTTCAGTTGTCTAAAGAGATAGAAATAACTGCTTAGTCATGAAAAATCATAGGAGTTGATACAGTAAAGTTTCAATATTACTACCAAATATTCTAAAACCAGAAGAAAGGAAAAGGAGAATAAAGAAACTTGCATAAAGAAAGTTGACTCTCATCAAGCGATACAAGTGGCCCCAGATCACCTAGTTCAAGGCCTCAGTTTACAAGGAAACAAAGGGAGGGCCCAGGGAGGTTTAGTGATTTGCCCAAAGGGAGTGAGCAGTGGGGACAGAATCTGAACCATAGGGCTTGCTCTGAAAATTCAGCTCTTTCTGCTTTGCCATGCTGCTGTAATTAGATGTAACCAGAAGCCCAACTGAGACTCAAAAATCAAGTTCTTCCAATTCCCAGGCCCTGAGATATATCAATCATGCACATACATTTCACAGTTTCAGGAACAGTATCAAACACTGAATAGTTCCCCTACCAGAAAGAGGCAGGAGCAACCTGAGCAGGATACAAAGGCTCTGCTCAGAGAGGCCTGGCTGGAAGAAGATGGCAAACACAAGAAAAACTTTAAAGGTATGATTAGGTCAGAGGGATGGAGAGAGGGAACAGTTAAGAATACTAACACTACACGTATCAGGGGGAGAGGAAAATGAACAAATGGGGCAATCTTCCTCTTTGGGTACTTAATGAAAAACAGTAGATAAAAGGAAGGGGCAGTTATCTTGGTCTCTGCAAAACAACAAAAACCTCATGTAAATCCTCAGCACAACTCAGGGAGCAAACTGTCTGAGAACCTTAAGAAAAGCCACATGAAGGACAATTTCTATGCAGATTTCAGAGGTACCACCTGAGCCCAAGTCCTGGAACAGAACAAGTGCCACGCACACCCTTCTCAGCTTTGGTAGCACTCCCAGGCTCATGCTCCTCAGGCAAGAAGAATGGCTGAGATTTATACAGAGCTTTACATTTTAAAAAGCCCTTCAAAATATATGTGTTCATTTAACTTTCAAAAGAGCCCTGTCAGGCACACAAATATCACAAGTATTGTCCTATTGTCCCCATTTTAAAGATGAGGAAATTGTGGCTCGTACAGAAGGAAGTGACAGAGTCAGAATTACAGCCCAGGTTTTTTGTGTCCAAGTTCAGGTCTCATTCCAGCCGCATCTGCCTTAGCACTGGAGTTAAAAGCAGCTTTGGTTACAGCCCTTCCTCGAGGGCGGCGCTTACCTGAGTGGCCATCTTGCCGTAATCAATCCACCGCAGCGTGGCAAAATTGGTTGACTCAGCACAGTTGAAGCCATGGTTGAATCCTGCATGGTATCCATAGGGAAAAGTAATCATGAACTCTCCAGCCTCCTGAGTGATCTGAGGGCGAGAGATGAATGGGTGAGAACTCGTAGTCCAGAAGTTGTCAGAACCAACATGCATTGGCTATAGCAATTTCACCTCAGTCCCTGGTAGAGTTCTTATTCCAGGGATTATGCCTAATCACCAAGAACATGGCAGGTGAAACCTGACAAGATGGGATCACAGACCAGAAAAATCAAAGGTTAGGGTCAGAAAGGTGATACTTGAGGTAAATGATAAAACATAATTTTATACATAACATTCTATTTTAAAATAGACTTTGGAAAGGAAAGTGATATAAAGAGAACTGGACAGAGAATCACAGGCTTTGTGACTCTGGATCCACCACTAATCACCTATATAGAGTCTGAGATATTCCACTTTTCTCCCTCTGGGTTCAGTTTCATCATCTATACAATGAGGTGATTAAAGATCATTAAGAATCTCTATTTCTAATAATCTATGACCTCATGTATTCTTTTGGGGGGAAAAATTCTCCAATGAGCTAAGTAGACAATTTATACTAAGGAAATAATCCTGGCTTCCTAGTTTGCTCAGCAGTACCAAATCGTACTGGCATGCTGCCGGCTCAGAAGTTGTGGTCACTCACCACTGTTCATTGATGTGTCTCTTGCTAGCTCCCCAAAACTTACTGTGTGTCCTCAGTGGGTACCCTGAGGATCAAGCTGGTGCTTTGTAATAAAGGATCATAGGTTAAGAGATTGAGAGGCTAGAGAGATCTCAGATCACATCCAGTCCAACCTCTTCACTTTTTTGAAGTGGAACCAAGCTTTAAAGAGGTTAAGTGACTTAGCCTAATTCTCAAGTTAAGTACCAGAGTCATTTGTCAAATATCTGCCTTTCAAGTCTAAGATCCTTTCTATTTCCATGCTATCTAATCTTCTGGGATAAGATTTCAGAATACTATAAAACCAAGATGAATCATTTCATGCAATAAATTCTCAAATTATTGATGAAAGGACCAGAAAGATCTACCCAGTCATATAACTATATCATTTACAGAGAAGGCCTTCCTATCAAGTATTCTGATTCCTTTTCCTCAAACACACTCATTTTTGGTACAGACCAAAAGACCTACTAAAATCCATTACCCCTGGGGCAAATGACCAACTCAAGTTACAAAAACACTATGTTACTACTCTCAGAACCTTCCAAAAGATCAGCCAAATGATCTTTAAAGGTTCAGCCCAAACCATGA
Source organism: Notamacropus eugenii (assembly GCF_028372415.1). Classification (NCBI taxonomy): domain Eukaryota; kingdom Metazoa; phylum Chordata; class Mammalia; order Diprotodontia; family Macropodidae; genus Notamacropus; species Notamacropus eugenii. The sequence continues at coordinate 72,596,142 of NC_092875.1, read as the reverse complement.
CCTGTCCCATTAGATAAAACTGAAAATCTCAACAAAGTTTTAGCATCCTTGGTCCAAGATGGACAACAGGCAGACATGACCAAATTAAACTAGTCTAATGACACATCTAAATTTATCCAGTTGTACCAGGCAACCTGGGAAGGAAGAGTGAAAAGAAGGCAAAAGGTCAAGGCTTTTCAGGGAGCCACCCACGAGATCTAGGCAGCTTGGGGGATGAGAGGGATGAAGGAAAGACAAAAAAGAACATTTTCTCCTTGGCACATTATTTTCAGATAGCCACGTGCAATGGGGACAGAAGAGGGGGTGACAGTGCAAGAAAAGCAAAGGAAAACAGGTATTCAAACTTGCGGCTATATTTGTCAGGAGGTGTATAAAATGGATTTCCGGTCAGTTACAGGTTGGACTAAAAGTCTTCTGATTTTCTTTCCATCTCTAAGATCTTGTATTCCTTATGCCAAAAAAAAATTCAGGGTTTGATATCATCATTTGGGACCATGCTCCCATTTGTGTGATTTTAAGTCTTTATATGAACCAATTCTCAACAGATACACAATTAATTATGATCAGCCTGTCATCTAAGCAATTTCATTCTCTAAGCACTGGAAGTGTCTACAAGTGAGCCATAAGGAGGAGAAGGAAGTTCAAGGCATTTCTGTTAGAGACAGGGATTAGATCAAAAGCTACAAAGTATGACAGTCCAGCTGCTGCTGACATACTTCTGCTTCCTGAAATAAGATTTCTCTCCTTAGCATCCACACACCCCTGGGCCTTTCAATTTTAGGATTCCAGAAAGGGGCCACAACCAGATTCTTGCCAGTACCAATGACCTTTACAAAAAAGCAACTGAAGCACAATTTAAACTGGTTTCATAGAGGCAGTTAACCAAAAACTAAAGCAGATATTAAAAATTTTCAAGAAACCTACAAGAATCAAAAATCAAAACTTACACAGAAAGAATAAACTAGTCATGAAGGCTATTAGAATATATTTCTTTTTGGATAATGAACTATTACAATTGAGGAAAATAAGTATTAATTTCCACTTTGAAAATATCATACCATTTTCAGAAAAATTAAAACGAGGATGAATATATCAAGAGGTTAAGTCTATGAGTCCATTTTAAAGAGTCCTCCAATTTTGACTTATGATACTGATGTTAAAGCCCTTTAAGGGCAGGAATTAAAATTTGGGGCTTATCTTCCCAGTGCCTACCATATAGTAGAAGCTTAACAAATGCTTGCTAGTAGATTACTGTAGAAGATCTCAAATTCTCCCTCTTCCTCCCAAAATGGTTCACAGGCAACAAACCAATCTACATTTTGCTTCACTGCTATTTTTAAACTTACCAGATTATCAAGAAAGGTTCTAGGAATTATGACAATTATATTTTAATATGAAATTTGGCTTTCCTCACCAGAAACTTTCAAATTCCTGATGTCTGGTGGTATGTGAATTACTTGGGACAAGCAATTACTTTGATAGGGGTTCAACTTGTGACAACAGTGATCATTGTGTTTACTAAGCTGACATCTTGGCCAGATGAAACTGGATTGGACTGGTTTCCTTCAATTAATTGAGAACTGTTCATTTCTTTAATGGTTATTATACTCCAAGGCAATGTGTACAAGTGACAGGTTTTAAAAGTACCTTGAATAACTGAGATATTGCAGTTGCAAATGGTCTAGGAAGTCAAGCATTTTAAAGCCAGAAAGTTCACTGCTCTATTTTATTGTTTTAAATTCTAGGGTTTTAAGAATGAATTCATCACAAGAAGCCTGAGACAATGCTCCTTCAACCCTGTGAGCACAAAGCTCAAAATGAAAAGAAAAGAAAAATTCCAAAATAAGATAAGCAAAAAACAACAACAAAAGAAGAATCTGACCATAGAAAGTGATCATGGTGAAATGCAAGATCAAGGCACAAAATCAGAAGAAGACAAAGATGTCATCTATGGAAAAAAACAACAACAAAGAGAAATGGGAAGTGGACTCAAGCCCAGAAAGACCTCATGGAAAAGCTTAAGAATCATATAAAAAAGGTAGAATAAAAATTGGGAAATGAAATGAGAGTAATGCAAGAGAATTATGAAAAGGAGTCAACAGCTTGGAAAAAGAAAACAACTGCTTAAAAAGTACAACTATCCAAATGGAAAAGGGGATACAAAAATCCACTGAAGAAAACAAATCCTTAAAAAGTATAATTGACCAAATGGAAAAAAGAAGTACAAAAGCAAACTGAGGAAAATAACTTCTTAAAAGTCAGAATTGGGCAGGTGGAAGCTAATGACTCTAGGAGACATGAAGAATCAATCAAACATACAACAGAATGAAAAAATAGAAGAGAATGTAAAATACCTCATGGGAAAAACAAGTGGCCTGGAAAACAGATCCAGGAAAGGTAGGATCAGAATCACTGGACTACCTGAAAGCCATCACTACCTGAAACAAAAAGGAGGACCTAGACAGGATCTTTCATGAGAAAGGAAAATTGCCCTGATATCCTGGAACCAGAGGGCAAAATAGGCATTGAAAGAATCCACTGATCACTTCAAGAAAGAAATCCCAAAATAAAAACTACAAGGAATATTATAGTCATATTCCAGAACTATCAAGTCAAGGAAAAATATTGCAAATGGTCAGAAAGAAACAACTCAAATATCAGGGAGCCACTATCAGGATTACACAGGACTCTGTAACATTAAAGGGATACAAGGGGAAAAATGGACATTCCATAAAATACATTTCAAGGTTTCATAAGGAGAAGACCAGAACTGAACATCATAACTGAAAATCTGATCTGCAATATCAAGACACAAGAGAAACCTAAAAAGGGAAAAGAAAATATAAGAGACTCAATGGCGCTAAACTGTTTACATCTCTATATGGGAAAATGATACTGGTAATTCTTAAAAATTATACCACTAACAGTACAGTTAGAAGGAATACACATAGACAAAGGGTACAGGTATAATAAACACAATCAGTTGTGTTTATTTATCAGAAATCTATTTTACCCGACAGGAAAGTAAGAGGGGAGATTAAATAAAGGGAGAGGAGAGAGACAGACAGACAGACAGAGACAGACAGACAGGCAGACAGAAGAGGGGAAATGGTAGACAGAAGCAAAACACTGTCAAGAGGGAAAGGATGAAGGAGAGAGAGGACAGAGGGAACACACAGGAGGAAAAATAGTATGGAGGGAAATACACAATTAGTAATCATAACAGTGAATATGAATGGGATGAACTATGCCATAAAATGAAAGTGGATAGCAGAGTGGATCAAAACCCAGAATCCTCCACTATGTTGTTTACAAGAAACACACTTGAAGCAGAGAGACACACAGAGTAAAGATAAGAGGCTAAAGCAGAATCTATTAGCTCTAGCTGAAGTAGCAAACCTGATCTGAGACAAAGCAAAAGCAAAAATAGATCTAGGAAACAGGAAGAAAAAACTACATCTTGCTACAAGGTACAACAGACAATGAAGCAATATCAATACTAAACATATATGCATCACATAGTATAGCATCCAAATTCTTAAAAGAAAAGTTAAGTGAGTTACAGGTTTATGTCCAAACAAGAGATAGAGAGCATATACAGAATAATTTTGATTACATTAAATTCAAAAGCTTTTGCACAAACAAAACCAATGCAACCAAGATTAGAAGGAAAGCAGAAAGCTAGGAAACAATCTTTACAGCAAATGTCTCTGATTAAGGCCTCATTTCTCAAATTTGAGAACTCTCAAATTTATAAGAATACAAGTCATTACACAATTGATATATGGTCAATGGATATGAACAGGCAGTTTTCAGATGAAGAAATCAAAGCTATCTGTAGGTATGTAAAGAAGTACTTTACATCACTTTTGATTACAGAAATGCAAATGAAAACAATTCTGAAGTATCACCTCAAACCTAACAGATTGGCTAATGAGACCAAAAAAAAGAAGAAGAAGAAGAAGAAAGAAAATGATAAATGTTAGAGAGGATGTGGGAAACTGAAAAACTAATGCACTATTAGTGGAGTTATGAAGTGATCCAACCATTCTGGAGAACAATCTGGAAGTACAAAGAACTCATGAGAGAAAATGCTATATCCACCATCCAGATTAATGGTCTCTAAGTGCAGATTGAAACATATTTTTTTCACTTGCTTTATTCTTTTTCTGTTTTTTTCCTTTTGTTCTATTTCTTTTTTCACAACTGTGACTAATATGGAAATGTTTTATATTATTTAGTACATATATAATCTATATTAAATTGCCAGCCATTTTCAGAAGTGGGGAGGGAAAGGAAGGAGGGAGAAAAATTTGGAACTCAAAATCTTGTAACAATGAATGCTAAAAATTGTCTTGACATGTAATTGGGGAAAAAATAAAATACTATTTAAAAAATAAAAAAGGAATCAAGAATGGACATATTACTCCAACGTGCAGGTAGGTGGCTAGGTGATAGACTTGGAATGAGGAAGATTCATCTTCCTGAGTTCAAATCTGGCCTGAGACTTTTATTAGCTGTATGACCCTGGGGGAAGTCACTTAACCCTGTTTGCCTCAATTTCCTTATCTAGAAAATGAACAGGAGAGGGAAATAGCAAACCACTCCTGTATCTTTGCCAAGAAAACCCCAAGTGGGGTCACAAACTGTTTAACACAACAGAAAGCAACAATAACAATGCAAAAGTTGCAGTTATATAAAAAAAAAAAGCATACTTCAAGAACTGTTTGAAATACAGTGTGTCTGCAAGTAGGTATTGCCAAATCAAGCATTTTAGACCCACAATGAAATAGCATGACTTCTATAGGGAACCAGCACCTAGGTGGGAAATAAGACCAAATTAACCCTCAGAAAACAAGCAAAAAAATCCAGAGGTACTTAATACCAGGAGAGAGCTAGATTAATTTTTTCCTTGAGGACAAGCACTATTTTGTGCTCTTTTTTTTGTACTCCCAACACTAAGGATAATGCCTGACACATTGTAAAGGCTTAATGTTTATTGATTCTGAATCAACAGCGTGCATTCTTCAAGTTGGAAGAACAGTGAGAAAACCAGTAAATAATAATAATAACAACAACAACAAAAATAAATTCTTTGCTTGTCCTGGGCAAAATACAAAGCTTGAAATACAGGAGGTTGAAAAATATATTTTTAATGATGAAATTCACTGTTTCATCCAAATCTATATCAAAACACTTTATCAGAGAAAGTCCAAAAGAACTGTAAAATCTGGGCATCTTTGGTAAAACATCTTCTCCAAAAGAAGGTCTGGGGGACTTTTCAGTTAGACTGAACCCAGAAGTCTTGTATTCACTAAGGGAATGATAAACTGTGATAAATATATTGGGTTACTGAAGTAGATTTGTTTGTGAACTACATAAATCCCAAAACAGAGATGGAATACTGCATTATAGCCTCGCATCATATCACAGATCGTGAAAAGCTATGGAATTATTTTCAAGAGATGAAGAGTAATATGCCTCAATTGCCTAGGAACACAATGTATTTTAATACCACTGAAAAACAATGGGATATAATCAAAGCCAGGCTTGGGGGAAAAAAAATTATTTCATCAAACCAGAAGACTGATTTGATGGACACAATGTCTTGAAGATGTAAAAAGCTGTAAGCTTAATTGTATAAATCAAATAATTTTGATTTCTCACAGTAAATTTGCATACCATTGTACAGTAAAACTCTTCCCCTTTTAACAGAAGCCTCTTTTTGTCTTATGAGGGGAGGGGAGCCAATTTGTGTGAAGGATGTCCCCAGAACCAGACTGAATACTGCATGACAATCCAATCCTAAAACCTAGATCTAAAACATTCAACCTCTTCACAAATCTGGCCATAATTGAAGACTGTTAAGTTATAAGGCAAGATTATGTTTCTGTCAAAAACTTTATATCCTGGTGTCTTCATGTCAAGCCCACAGAGTACGTCTTGCCTGTCACTGCTGTCGACATTATTCCAACTATAAATCACAAAGTGCTCAGGGTGACGGATAGGTCATGCAGAAAAGTAATAAACAGTGAAAGAACGCTGGACTAAAATGCTGTTCATGGAGAAAATACAGTAACTTCTACAGGTTATAAGAATAAATGAAATCAATAGTAGATTACAGAAATAAGCCTTTTTTAATTATTAAAAGTTGATATTGATCTTTTTTTTCCTCAAGAAGTAAATGCCATTTGAAAGATTTATAAATATTGTCTATAGTCAGATATTTGAGGGCTGCCAGGAATTTTACTGACAAAATCTAAACATATTGCTAAAGGATCATTTCTCTTTTTAAGTAAAAATGCTGCTTGGATTTCCACTGTACCTACTTCAGGCTAGGATTCAAGTAGTCAGGAGACTACAAGTGAAAACTCTTATACACCACTAATGCCAAGAAAACCATCCTGGGATGGTGGCCTTTTTTTCAAATGCATCCAAGATTTAGATACCAAGGAAAGGCTCCCCAAGAAGCTCCCATTCTCTTGACTATGGACAAGACTTTAGTTAACCCACCCATGTTACTTGTAAAATTAAAAGCAATGCCACAATTTGGCAGGAGAAAAAAAAAATCACTTCATAAATACTTACATGTTCCAAAAACAAAGTTCATATGATTTATGAAAAAGGGGAAATGATACATGGAAGAGAAAATGTAACCTGGTTCTCCAGAACAAAGTATCTCATCCACACTGAGTAATATAACCCAAGCTCATGCTCTATCTGTGAAAATCTATTTTCCAACATATTAACACAAGGAAAATACACTACTAATCATTTAAGAGTGATTTCCTTATTAGGTATTCCATGTAAATGATGCTCAAAGTAAAAAGGAAGATAGATAAGAGAACCAGTAGACATTTTATAAATCACAATGCTCCACTATCTGGTAAACACAGGCAATAGCTAATCCCCATCCTAACGTACTAATGTTGGAGCATGGATGACTGAAATGTCAGAAACAATTTCCTATTTGCTGGTGAAATGAGGGCGTGATCACAGAACTATCGACTGCATCTGAAAAACTATTCTTCCCAAAATATTCTCAAGGGAAGCTACTTTCTGTGACTGCCTGGCCTCTAAGCCACAGCTCTGGATCAGGAGAGCTGTATCATCAGGCCTATTCAGAGGGGTAAGCATCTCTGATACAGACTGACTCTGAGAAACATTAGCCTGAAACCTAAGCCTTACAGATCTGAGTTGCTGTTTGGGTATCATTACTAAATAAAGCTTTAGTTATGGCAGAGGTCCACCCTTCCTTGCAAAGCTTCTTACACAAGAGAAAAGTCCAACAGGGAGCAGAAAAGAATTTCTCAGAGTTTCAGAACAACATGACAATCTCTTACAGTATTTTCTATGCTTCTTTTGCTCCCAGAATTTGGAGACAGAAAAGTTCCATTTGAGGTCATTAAGTCCCATCCTCTCTTTTTAGAAATGATGAGACCAAAGCCCAGAGAGGACAGATGATTTTCAAAGATCATTCAAAGGCATAGTGACTAAAAATGCTGGTTTTCAAAGGTAGTGCTCTCCCAACAATACAGTGTAGCTCCCCTTTGTGGAAGGAAGGTACAAGGGGAAGAAGAGAAAAAAAGAGAAAGAGATGTAAGAACAAAGAAAAAGACAAAAGCATGAGAAAAAAGGATGCTCTCCAACTTGTGTAGAATGGCCAACTTCAATCTTCAAGTGAGATACTTTGGGGGTTTTAAGGTGCTGAATTCAACAAGAAGACCAATACTTAGCAAAAACCAAAGTCACTGATCCTTAGCAAGTTCATCTCAAAACCAGATGATTTCACTTCAAATTTCATTCATCAAAGCCTTTTCACTACAAAAAGTGAAACAACCATTGAAGCAGTAAATTGAATGAGTTCACAGTCTTTATTCTTTATGAAAGCCAAGATATTTTATTTCTAAACAAGTGATTCATTCCCTTAAAAGAACCTGTGGGTTGGGCTTTGTCTCCCAATAATATACATTACTGATTTCAGTATGATATCCAGAGAGGACCCTTCAGCTCAGGCACATTCCTACTAAGCCAAAATTTGAGTATAATAATTATATGTGATGGGTTCTTTAGGAATTAAGTTGGCTTTATCAATTTATCTTTATGGTAGGCAAGAACTGGTTCCTAATTCCAGAGAAGTGATGAAAGAAAATTGGGTTAAAAGTTATGTTTCTCCCTGCAGAAAGAGAAAGAGAGAGAGGACCTGTGCTTCCAATGGTATCAAGAATACCCAATTGAGGAAACTCAAGAGTATAAGGCCTGCTCCTTAGACTCAGAGAGGGGCCTAGAGCACTGAGAGGTTAAGTCCTTTGCCCAGAGTCAGTCAGCAGTATATTTCAGAGGACAAGTGTTACCTCTATCCGGAATATACTGAGAAGTAACATGGCACAGAGGGGTAGAGAGGTCGCCGTAAAAACAGAAAGTTGTGGAAAAGATAGTGGACTGATTTGTTAAAAGAAGTTTCATCACCCAGAAATGCTTGATGCCAATAAAATCACAAGTTCAGTACCTATCTATCTGTTCTTCTGTCACTTTTCTGGAGCTAAAAACTAATTCTTCCTTAACTTGGATAAATCCACAAAGCCAACTGTATGGACACCCAGGACGTCAGGCTCCCCAGACATCGAGGTGCAGCACAGAGGGTTTGCACTGGAAGAACAACAAAAGCACAAGACAGGCTATCCCTGAAATAGCTGGGTGTCAAATAATGATGAAGAGAAGCCTAAGGAGAACCTGAAGTAGAGCATCCAGAGAATATATATGCAGTGATCGGTTCAAGACATTGGCAAAGAATCTGACTCTCAATCCTGCAAAGAGAATTGATCTCGCTAGGGATCAATTGAGATAAAAGGACTGGAGAGAAGAAAAGACAAGAGGCTAAGTGCACACACACTCCGTCACCGCTAATGACAGGGCTGCACCCTGCACCTTTGGTGTCCACCTGATTCGCCCAACTCTGACCTGTGGCTCCAAGAAGCTACAGCATGCACAGTGGCCACACCGAAGTAAAAACATCTTGGCAAACGGACTAAACCTGACTGAGGGTAACTGAGAGACCTCAAACCTGCTGGTGAGTTAGGGGGATGTCTACCCTGAGCAAGAGAAGACCTTCCCCTGTGGAACAGGCGAATAGGAACAATTTGTTCCAACAGTGAAGAAGGAGGCTCAAGCAGGGCACTGTGGAGCGCTAAAAATGCCAAGGTCATACACCGTTATCTTGGATCACTGACTTGCCTTGACTTTTGTTTTCCCATTGGCCTTTGATGTCTCAGGGACCTAGAGCAACTCCAATTCATGGACAAGTCAATATGTCACCCATGATGCCATTGGTCCTCTTTGAAAATGAAGGACAAACAACAATACTTGTGGGTGGGGCTTACAAGTCACTACAGGGATTAATAAAGCTGCACTATGCTTGGAGTATAATCCCAGTCTCTCAGTGAGTGTACACATTGAGTAATAAAATAAAACTGTGACAGATAATTATATCAAAAAATGTCCAGATCCTGGGACCATAACTACAGGAGGAAGACAAGAGTTAACAATTTCAATTCAATCCAATAAGCATTTGCTAAGTTTATTAGGAAGTTCAAGACAATGCAGTATGTACTGGAGATACAAAGACAATGAAAAGGAGATCTTAACCACAAGGAGTCTATAAGAAAAAGTTAAATCAAACATTTAAGACAGTAGAGAAAAGGAGATATCAGGAATATACCATGTGCCTACAACAAACCAAAAGCAGGGAATAAACTAGGCATATCTGGCAAAACGATTTGATTTTTAAATATTGAATTGGCCTTATCACAATAATAGTACTGAAAAAAAAAACTACTTTTCATTAGAAAAGAAAAAAAATTTTCTCAAAATGAAATCAGTGACCCGAATGCTTGCATCACCCAGTCCCCAATATCATTCTGCATATTCTTCGTTGAACTTTGCATGTGTACGTACCCGATCAAAAGGAATGCTGTATTTCTTCAAGATGGAGGGAGAGATGAGAGTCATCTTGTGACGGAGAAAGGCATCACATCCCTGAGAACTGCCAGGGAAAAACCCTGGAGAAAGAAGCAGATGTAGAAGACACCATCAGTACAGTCGGCTGTCCTAACCAGGGTTAATTCACAACCTTACTTCACAGTCAAAAAATTCAAAACACAGAATCTCTGGAATAAGAAAAACAAGATCATACATTCATTTTCAGTCTTCCTTTTAGGAAAGGTATGAGAAAAAAGAAAGGGGGGATTTTTAAAAGACCTCTCACTTACATTGTGGAAGAGAGTCAACCACTTCAAACTAGTTCTTGGGGGTGCGGGGAAGAGCTTGTACTGGAATTGTCTCTTAAATCTATAATCCCCTCTTCCAAGAGTCTCCCAGCTGCCTGGAGGTCGCCAATAAAATGTTGCTGCTGTTCTACACTGTAGTCCATCATCCCAGTAATTGTCAGATGATTAATTTTAATGACAGATAATATAACAAAACAAATAAAAAACAACTGACCATTGCCTATATGCATTCATTCTGGTATACTTCTTTATATTTGTTTCTCCCTCATACACTGTTTTTCAGCTAAATATTTTCTCCCTCTTCCTGCCGTTATTATTTCACACTCTTTTACCTCTTAATATATAGCTGATATTTATACAACACTTTAAACAAGTGCGTATTGATTTGACTAAAGGCTTGCCAAGCACTTTACATATCTTAACTTGAAGGATTCTTCCCGACAACCCTACTATGTAGGTAGCAATAAACACTAATATCCCCATTCCACAAGAAAGGGAACCATTTAAAGAATCTGGTCCAGCTAAGTGTCAGAGGCAGGGTTTAAATCCAGGTTTCTCCAAGTTTCTTGCTATAAGAGACCCTTAAACTGAAAACTTTTACAAAAATAATCTTATCATGTTGCTTCTCCTACATGCCATTACTCACACAATCTCCCCTTCCTGGGACAGTGCCTTTTCATCTTGGATTATTGAGGCCCAACTCTGACCGCAGACTTCATCTTTAATAAGATTATTCTCTCTTCTAATCTACTTGAATTTAACACATTTTCTTTTTCTATCATATTTATCTACCTGTTTCTAACTTCAAATCAGACTATATGGTCATTGATAGAAGGGTGTTTTGGTATCTACTTTTCTCTCACTAGCAGTAAACACAGCATCTGGGCCATGGAGACTTTAGATAAATGTTTACTAAATCTGAACTTACTCAACAAATACGTGAAGAACTATAACATGAGAAAGATTATATTCAAACATAAGTCCTCCCTTCCACATGTATAAAAATGCATTAGCCTAACACTATTCACTGGTTCTGCCAAAATGTTAAAAAACCATCATTGGGGTTTGTCTACAATATACCACATTGGTCTGAATCTAAATTTGATTTTTCCTCCAAACTGAGTTTATGTGGAGACTGAGTATGACCTACAAATTGTGTTATTTTTAAGTGTGTACCCATACATTTTTCGATCTTAAAGAGGAGTAATTTGGTAGGTATCTTCTATGTCTTTGGAAGGTACTGATCTGAATCAACAGGGTATTTAACGATATTATGGGCAATAGTACTAGAATTTTCCTGGATCTCAATTTTAGAGCTTTTTAAAGTTACAGTCAAATTCATGTTCAACGGCCTTCCCCTCCCCCCAAAAGAAATCTTGCAATTTCAGACACATTCTAAGGAGAGGGGAGGGAATAAACATTTATATATTGCTGGCGCTGGTCTAAGCACTTTACAGAACTCATTTGATCTTCACAACAACCTTCCAAGGCAGGTGCTATTGTTATCCTCATTTTTACAGATGAGGAAACTGAGGCAAACAGGTTAAATGACATGCACAGGGTCCCACAGCTAATTAAGTGCAAAGACCACATTTGAACTTAGGGCTTTCTGACTCCTAGCCCAGTGTTTTTCTCTACAGTGCCACCTAGCTTCCACTAAGAAGATTCTTTCTTCCTAGACAAGTACAATACAACTGGATACCTACGGTACATTGACTGTACATGGTCCCTGATAGAGAAGCTCCATGGGATGATGAAGGAGGGAGGGGAGAGAGATAGACAAAGACGGAGAGATAGACAGAGACACAGAGAGAGAGAGAGACACAGAGAGAGAGAGAGACAGAGACAGAGACAGAGAGAGAGACAGAGACAGAGACAGAGAGAGACAGAGAGAGAGAGACAGAGAGAGAGAGACAGAGAGAGAGAGAGACAGAGAGAGAGAGAGAGACAGAGAGAGAGAGAGAGAGATTAAGGATTTTCCAAAGCTTGAATGCTAAAAGAATACAAATTACCTAGTCTAGTCTAGTCTACCTTTCTCTTCTCTAAACTATTACCTTGGAGTTGTCTTAAGGTAGTAAGCAGAGCAGAGTGAAATTTCATCAGAAGGTTCTTGCTACTTTCTCATTATTCTTTTCTAGCCTTGCCCTTATATTACTTTACTGCCAGCAAAACAATTTGCTATTCTTTGAAGGAAAAGGAAGATTCCTATCTCCCCATCCCATTTCCTCTCCCAGCTTAAAATAACAAAGTTCTTAAAGAGATCCTAAGATCATTGGGGAGGGAGGTGGGATTGTGAGGAGGAGAAGGGAGAGAGCTTTTCTATGTGCCCTGGTTTCTCTACTGAAAATCCTAGCCATCCTCTTTTAACACAGAGAAGGGTCATTATGTCTCCACTCACAGCACTACCATGGGCTTAAAGTGAGAATAACCTCACCCACAAATGCCCATGGTCCACTAGGAGGCACACTTACCACCACCAAGATAGGTTTCTAGGCAAGAGCAGAGAGAGCACTGATCTCCGAAGGAGTGCATGTCCACTAGGGGAGGCTTTAAAAATCAATCCAAATTAGGTAATGGAAATGAAAAAAAGTGGATGGTGTGTATGTGTGGGGATAATACTTTCAATCTTAGAGAATCAACCTGATTGATGGGATGTTTTAGAAAGGGCAAAAGATTACTGAATCCAACAACTTTTTTTGTACTAAAAGCATTTCAATTAGAATTATGACTGCCTGCCACACAGTCCGTCGTCCTTCTCTGCAGTTTCTCTTTTTAATGCACAGTTTAAGTGGCTCTCATTAACGCTACTAATAAAGAAGCACATTTTAAGTGATTAGCACCAATAACATGGTAACATATTAATGTTCTCTCCACGGGCTCCACAATTCTCCCAGTGAGCCCACTTATAGCTTAGCTATTCATTTTCCATATTAATTGCAAGCTCATTTCACTGAATCTCTGTATATTATAGTTCAATGAAGCAGGGCAAGAAAAGTTTACAAAGAACATGTACAAAGAGCTTTGTTTCAGCTTCTCAAAATGATTTGACTTTTCCTAAAAACAAAGCCTTAGAAAAATCAGTCCCAACAGAAGAATACTGGAATCAATATTAACTTGGGAATTTTCACTACCTCATTCATTTTGCATATTGTAAACACCATCTATAGCATCTTCCTTTGGCACAGGAATCTCCCCAAAGAGAATACAATCAAATCATCTGAGTATTGGATTAAACAATTCAATCCAAAGATGGTAATAGAGGGAGATGGAGAATCAGAGAAAAGAGGAGAACTAAGGAAAAAGAGCTTCATGAAAAGGTACTAAGTCTTGATGGATGGAGGGCACGACCCCACCTCTGCCTATTGGAGAGAAAGGGAGAGGGGTGAGTTCATTCCAGGCAAAGAAGATAGCAAAGTATATATGGAGGGAAGAAGCTACTGGAAAAAAATAAAGAGCAATAATATTAACTCAACCATCACTAAGGGGAGACCCTATGGGCAACTAGGTGTTACGGCAGATAGAGCCCAGGGCCTGGAAGATGTGAGTTCAAATCTAGAGTCAGATATTTACTAGCTGTGTGACCCTGGGCAAGTCACTTGACCCTGTTTGCCTCAGCTCCTTATATGTAAAATGAGCTGGAGGAGGAAATGGCAAACCACTCCAGTATTTCTGCCAAGAAAACACTAAAATGGGTCATGGAGAATCAGACAACAAAACAACAAAAAAGGGGAGACCCAGTCCGTATCAGCCTTCATCCCTGGAAGAAATCTGTAGGTTGACAATTGTTTCTGCAGGTGCTGCAGTCACAACTACCAAGTCCTGACATGATTTTAATAAGTGGAAATAGCATTAAAGAAAAGATACACCCACTTCCTTTGCTATACCCTAAGAACTCAGAAACCTGACAATTCTATGTGCAGCTTCCATATGCTATGTTTCCCCCAACAGAATGTGAGCTCCTTGAGAGTAGGAAATAGCCTACTTTTCTATTTGCACTCCCAGGGTTTAGATCAGTTCACTGGTCAGAGTAAGCACTTAATAAAATGCATGTTTCGTCCATTCATTTAAGTAAGACTATAACAGTTTTGACCAGATTGCAAAAGTCTTGAACATTAAGCTAAGGAATATGTATTTTATCATACATGGAATAAGGAGAGACAGAAGTTTTTTAAGGAGGTGGTGTACATATATTAAAATTGCTCTGGTACCAGTGTGAAGCATGGATTGGCAAAAGCAGTGGTTGGAAGTAGGGACAGTCAAGAGACTTATAAATAAGTGACTCTTTTATCCATATCTGCTTCAAGAACAAATAAAAGGGGTGGAAGAAAAGGAAAGAAAAACTATGTTCTTAAAAATTCAGAATACTAAGATCTAAATATTGGAGAATTTTGTCAATCAACCAGTTTAACCAACTGAAATCATCTTTTCCCCAACCACAAAACTTTCTCAGTTTTAGCAGTTTCCTACTAAATTCCTTTTATGACACAAATATGGCACTGATACCTAAAACACAAAAACCAAAACAGAGAAAGAAAATTATATACCAATTTCCTTAATGAATATTGATGTAAAAATTTTAAATAAATATTAGCAAAGAGACAACAGCAACTTATCACAAGGATAATACACTATGATTAAGTGGAAATTACACTGGGAATGCAGGGCTACTTTAATACTAGGAAAACTATTCAACATAATTAACCATACCAATAACAAAACTAACCAAAATCACATGATTATCTCAATAGATGAAGAAAAAGTGTTTGACAAAACATAGCACACCTCTATGAAAAACACTAGAAAGTATAGGAATAATTGAAGTTTTCCCTAAAATGATAAGCAATATCTATCTAAAATTATCAGGAAGCATTATATGTAATGAGGACAAGCCAGAAGCCTTTCCAATAAGGTCAGGGGTAAAACAAGAATGTCCGTTATCACCACTATTATCCACTGTTGTACTAAAAATGTTAGCTTTAGTAATAAAAGAAGAAAAAGAAATTGAAGGAATTAGAATAGGCAATGAGGAAACAAAACTATCACTCATGGTAGATGATATAATGGTATACTTAAAGAATGCTAGAGAGTCAACTACAGAACTGCTTGATACAATTAATAACTTTAGCAAAGCTGCAGAACAGAAAACAAACCCATTTAAACCATTACTATTTCTGTATATTACCAACAAAGACCAGCAGCAAGAGACAGAAAGAGAAATTCCACTTAAAATAACTGTAGACAAAGATAAAATATTTGGGAGTTAGCCTGCCAAGACAAAATCTAGGAACTATCTATACACAGTTACAAAGCACTTCTCACATAAATAAAATCAGATCTAAACTAATATAATAAAACTGGCAATTCTATCTGAATTAATTTCCTTACTAAAGTGCCATACCAATCAAACTACCAAAAAATTATTTTATAAAGCTAGAAAAAAATAGTAACAAAATTAATTTCGAAGAACAAAAGATAAAGAATATCAAGGGGTTAATGGAAAAAAAATTCAAAGGAAGGTGGCCCAGCCATACCAGATCTCTATACTGCATCATAAAGTGGCAAGCATCAAAATCTAGGTACTGGCTAAGAAACAGAGTAGTGGATCAGTGGCTAGGTACACAAGACATAGTTGTAAATGACTACAGTCATAGTCATTACATAGTAAGCCAGGTTATGAGTTAAGAAATCATTATTTGACAAAAAGTGCTGTGAAAATTGGAAAAACAGTATGGCAGAAACTAGGCATAGACCAACATCCTACACCCTGTAGAAAGATAAGGTTGAAATAGGTACCTGATTTATATATAAAGAGTGATAACAAGCAAATGAGGAGAGTAAGGAATAGTTTATCTATCAGATCTATGGAAAAGTGAAGAATTATGACCAAACAAGAGATAGAAAACTATGAAATCCAAAATAGATAATTTTGGTTACATTAAAGTTTTTGCCAGAAAGCTGGGAAACAATCTTTACAGCCAATATCTCTGATAAAGGTCTCATTTCTCAATTATATAGAGAACTGAGTCAAATTTATAAGAATACAAGTCGCTCCCCAACTGATAAATGGAACAGGAAGTTCTCTGATAAAGAAATTAAAGCTATCTATAGTCATATGAAAAAAATGCTCTAAATCACTATTGATTAGAGAAATTCAAATTCAAACAACTCTGAGGTACTACCTCATACCTATCAGATTGGAAAAAAAAAAGGAAAATGATAAATGTTAGAGATGTGGGAAAATTGGAACACTAATGAATTGCTGGTGGAGTTGTGAACTGATACAACCATTCTGCAGAGAAGTTTGAAACTATGCCCAAAGGGCAATCAAACTCTGTATACCCTTTGATCCAATAATACCCACTATGAGGTCTGTATCCCAAAGGGATCATAAGAAAGGAAAAAGAACCCACATGCACAAAAATATTTTTTGCAGCTCTTTTTGTGGTGACCAAGAATTAGAAATTTTGGGGATGCCCATCAACTGGGGAATGAACAAGTTGTATGAACAAGTATCATTCTACAAGAAATGATGAGCAGACAGATTTCAGAAAACCTGGAAAGACTGACAAGAACTGATGCTGAGTGAAGTGAGCAGAACCAGGAGAATGTCATATATAGTAATAGCAATGTCATATGACAATCAATTATGATAAACTTAGCTCTTCTAAGCAACACAATGATCCAAGGGAATTCCAAAAGATTCATGATGGAAAATGCTATCGACATACTGAGAAAGAGTGATGGAATCTGAATGCAGATCTATTTTCACTTTTTTTGGTGTTTTTTCTTTCTCATGGTTTTTTCCTCTTCAATATGACAAATGTGGAAATACATTAAACATGATTGTACACGCATAAGCTATGTCAGACTGCTTACTGTCTTGGGGAGTGGGAGAAAAGTGAAAGAGGGAGAAAAATATGGCATGGAAAAATCTTATAAAAATGAATGATGAAAACTATTTTTACGTGTATTTGGAAAAAATACTATTAAGTGCAAAAAAATCACAGTTTTATGGAAATATTAGAAAACTACACGCAAACTCAGATTGAAAGTCTGCAGAGAACTGAGCATCAATCTAGGAGAGAAAAGATTAGATAACCTATTCTCACACAACTGGAATGATGACTGTCTCAACAAAAGATGTTTATAGGAGAGAAAGTACTAGACTAAGAGAAGATCTCAGATTCAAGTCCTAATTCAGCTACTCACTATCCATGTGAATTTGGACAAGTTATTTAACTTCCCTGGGCCTGGATTTCCTCAACTATAAAATGAAGATGGTAAGGCAGTTTCAATAACTCATAAGGTCCTTTTCAGTGTTAAATGTACTTCATAAAAAAATGAAAATGACAACTTATTAGGCACTCAAGATCTTGATAAAAAAAAAAAAATGTGTCTTTTGAGCAGGGAAACCAAAAACAAATCCCTCTACTTAAGTCTCTGAATAGATCCCAGGAAGAATTAATACAACTGGCTTCTCAATTTCACTTCACTATAGCAAATCTTTCATATGTCTAAATTTTGTATCTCTTTCTCTTCAATTTACTCATTTAAGCTAAAAAAGGGAAATTTAGAAGGATTCACTAAAAGCCGGTTGGCACAAGGAAAAAAAAATTATATCTAATCTATATTTCAAGTGAAAGAGAAGAAGGAAAAAAATCAACTGATGGAATAAATGGCTCTCTGGTAGTAAAACTGCAATGGATATAGATGTGTCATCAAAAATTCTAATAGACCTCGCAACATATGCCCTCCTTAGGTAGTGAGTTCAGAGGCAAGTTTTGATGAGGAATGTTCAAAATTCATGAAAATTTCATCTGTTTAAGAGCTTCCAAGAACAAAAAAGTACTCTGAGGGATCTATGATTCCATTTATGTGGCTTCTTCCCTATAAGGACACACTGCAAAAAAGTCTACTTACTGTGGCTAAAAAGTGCATTACCACAGAACACAACTTGGCAGCTAGCTCTCCAGCCTCATCTCTATCTCCTGGCTTCCTTCTGTCTTCCTTTAAGTCCCATCTAAAATCCCACCTGCCACAGGTCTCCCTTAACTCTAGTGCCTTCCCTCTGTTGCTTATCTTTAGTTATCCTATATATAGATTGTTTGTACTTAGTTATTTGACTGATTGTGAGCAGAAACTGTCTTTTACTTTTCTTAATGTCTCCAGCTCCGGTAAAGAGTAGGTTCTTTTTATTTATTACTGACAGAATGAACTTAGCTGGGATGATCAAGCAGCATATAATCCATTGCTAACTTTATACTCAAGATAAGATCTGATAAGATTTCCCAGAGTTCTGAGCAAAGGCAAAGGCTTTGAGAGCCCAGAGTCAGCTCCACAAGACATTACAAGAATCTGAATGGAGAGGGAATAAAATGTTACTTTATGATGAGGCCATCTATCACTCATCATAAATATACCAGCTCCCAGAACTATTATCAGAAAAGCTCTCTGCAAACTGTACTGCAGAAATGAAGAACTATACACAAAGAAATAAGGCCCTCTCGGGGAATAGGTGTGTTGGGTTCTTTTATTCCAAACTACTGCAGTACCTTCAGCTCAAGTTTCACATTGTTGAGCATATATGGAACAAGGGCCACAAGACTGGCCAGGTGGAAGAAAATAAAAAACTTCTAGCAACAGAACCAATGCAAGCACTGCATACTGAATACTGATGTGAATATAAAGACAGCTGGGGAAAACGTGGCTGTCACCTCTAAATGGCATCTAAGTCATTAAATTTAACATTTTTCTTAGGTACTAACAAGTTGCCATTTCAATTCTTTGAAGTACCATCACTACATCTTACTGGCTTTAGAAGACATTGTAAGTCAAGTCAATCAGCAGACAGAAAAAAGGCAAAAGGCTTGCATATTTAATAAATGAGGCCCCATAGCCCTCGAATAAGCAACAGCTTAATGGAAGGAAGGTGCAAAAAAATCAATCCAGAAAGGTTGTTTCAAGCACTCCTTTTTCACATATACATCTTAATAAAAAATAAAAAAAATGAAGACTGAATGTAGAGTCAGGGAACCCAAGGAGAATCACTTCTCTGGGTCTCAGTTTTCTTATCTATAAAATGAAGAAGCTGACCTAGACGGCCTCTCAGGTACTCTCTAGATACAAATCTGTTCTCTAAACCTTGTTGCCCAGAGCTCTAAGATTCAATGGGAACAAGTGGTAACACATACTCACTGAATAAAGTTCTGTTTTGGGTAGGCTACTGTATTACAAGGGAAATAAAGTGTAGAATCCTGGGGGAGATGAAGTTTAAAGCAAACCCAGTCACTGCCTTCGTGAAGCTTACAGTATAGAAAGAGAAAAAAATACCATCATCACAGAAACGTAATACAAACCCATCACACATGAGATAGTGCTAAAACTAAATGTTATTTGAGATTTAAAAGGAAGAGCTTTTCTAACCTTGAGGAATTCTAAAAGAAACAATACTACATTTAAATGAATTCAGCAGTGCTGAAGTGGCAGAACCTGAAATATAGTCATGAAGGGTTTGAAACAGTATTTTTATTCATTATTTAAATCACTGAGACACCTTCTGCTACCGTCTCCTTCCCATCTCACATGAAGAGATGGTCCTTCTCCTTGACAAAGCAAATTCTTCCACATCCCTAATTGATCCCATTCCATTATACCTTCTCCAGAAGATTGCCCCTATTCTCTTAATAATCTTTGATCTCTCCCAGTCTACTGGTTGCTTCTCTACTGCCTGGTACAAACATGCCTAGATCTCCCCGATCATCAAAAATCTCTCGATCTGTCCACCCTCACTAACTATCACATCATCCTGTATCTCTGCTCCTTTTCATGGCTAACCTCCGAGAGACGCATCCACAAAAAGGGCTTCTGCTTTCCTCTCACTTCTTCATTCTTTAATCTAGCTTCCAATACAAACAAAACAGAACTCTTCACTACCAAATCTAATGACCTTCTTTTGCCTTGACACCTCACCTCTCTCTAGGCTTTCATGACAGTATTTTCCTGGTCATCCTCCTACTTATCTTGACTGCCACTCCTCAATCTCCTTTACTGGATTATTATCCAGGCTGCTCCTGCTAATCATGGCTATCTCTCCTTGGGTTCTTTCTTGAGCCTTTTTATACTATTTTGCTGGGTAATTTCACCATCTCCTGAGGATTCAATTATTATCTCTAGGCTGATGATTCTTAGGTCTATATTCTAGCCCTAACCTCTCTGATAACCTCTAGTCTCCCATCTCCAAACACTTTTTTAGACATCTCAAACTGGATGTCCTATATTCATATTATCTTTTCCCAAAAAACTTCCCCTCTTTCTAATTTTCCTATTACTATTGAGGGGAATCACCATCTTCCCAGTCACTCAGGGTTGATAATCTAGGTGTCATCCTCACTCTCTTACTCCTGTAACCAATAGGTTATCAAGTCTTGTCAGTTCTACAATTGTGCATCTCTCATAAACGTTCCTTTCTACTCACCCACCCAACAGCACCTCATCATCTCATGTTTGGATGGCTGGTAGCTTTCCCTGCCTCAATTCTCTTTCCACTCCAGTCAAGAAATGAAGAGATATGAATTAGATGACAATATAATTGGATGGAATCAGAGCTGTTTGGATAGATGGACTCAAAACGTAGTTTTACTGGTTCAACGTCAATGTTCTAGGAGATCGCCAGCATTTGAGAAAGCCCAGGGGATGTGTACTTGACCTTGTGAACTTTTATCTTAACATTGATAAAGGCACAGAGAATATGCTCATTAAATTTGTGACCTTTAAAGCAAATAGTAGAACCAGTAGGTAGATCAGAATGGAGAATACTGTGGGCTGAGAGTTTTCACAAGATCCATATTCTAAAGCAGGAATTCTTAATCTGGAATCCAAAGACTCTCAAGAGATCCATGTACATATTTCCAAAGGTCTGGGAATTTGGATAGGTAAAATTCCATTTTTGTTTTCACTAACCTCTGATGTTTAGCATTTCCTTCAATTATGACTGTGGGAATCAAACATTCTTCTGAGAAGAGTCCTATAAAGAGTGTACAAAGTATTCAGGAAGGATTAGCACCACTGCATTTGTCAAGCCTATTTCAGGGAAGCTCATCCACCTGTGGTGTCCACCTGTCACCCAACTCTGACCTGTGGCACCAAGAAGCCATAGCATGCACAGTGGCCATACCATAGTAAAACTATCTTGCAGACGGGCTAAACCAGACTGAGGGTAATCAACAGGTCTCAATTTCCCCTAGTTGAATGGGAGGATGAGAACAATTTGTTTCAATGGGCATGAAGGCAGCTGAAGCAGAGCACTATGGAGCATTTAGAGCTTGGTCAGACATCAAAGACGCCAAGGTCAGCCACCACATCCTGGGCCATCACCAGTCATCTTGACTTTTGTCCTGCCATTGGACATCAATGAGTCAGGCTGAGGACTCTGTGCAACTCTGCCTCAATTCACACACAAGTCAAGATGTCACCTGTGATATCATTGGTACTCTTTCATCTGTATCCTAAAGGTAGAAGGATAGGTATGCTATGTGAAAAGATCTGAGGACAAGGGATTGAGATTTTTGTTTATAAACAAGGAGTGGTACTTTATTATTTCTGGCTTA
Source organism: Notamacropus eugenii (assembly GCF_028372415.1). Classification (NCBI taxonomy): domain Eukaryota; kingdom Metazoa; phylum Chordata; class Mammalia; order Diprotodontia; family Macropodidae; genus Notamacropus; species Notamacropus eugenii. The sequence continues at coordinate 72,574,250 of NC_092875.1, read as the reverse complement.
CATAAAACCTCAGTCTCTGGACTACCAGTTTAAGTTTAAAGTAGTTTAACAACCATTGTTTTGGGGGTTTTCTTCTAACTAGGCTTGATCATTCAGATATCAATTGTACCATTTATGAAATATACCAGCATAATACCTTTCTCCTGAACGATCTACCTCATAATACTCTTGTACTATGTGGCGCAGGGGAAGCACCTGGTTACTTGTTAGCATTCCAGAAAACAATGCAATTAATGGCTTAGGATCTTTTTCTATATTTTCTAATATACTAATGAATAAACCTCATTTTTCCCTGGCTGTCTGGCCTTACTCAGCAGAATGGGCAATCAAGAGTGCATATTCTGGTGTACAGAATTTGGAAGGTCTACTTGCATTGTCCTTTTATTCTTGGTGTTTCTCCCCTGCAAACCAAACCTCTACGTCCATACTTAAAGGATGGTAAAGCCACAAATGATAATCAAGCACACCTTTGAACTCTGTTGTTTATTCAGGCCTCAATAAAGACAAGGATTACATAAAATGAGCACTAGAAACTCCATTCTCCTTGACTATTTTTAAAATTTAAATATATGATCTAGTTTTTTAATGATCTAGTATTAAATCTTAAGGAAACTGCCACACTCTGGAAGAGGGAAGCAATGCCCAGAAAAAAATATGACCTACTTCACAGTATCATTAATTCATACATAACTGCTATATCTTTCCTAATTTTTTAAAAAATTAAATCACACAAGGTTAAGCTTATTCAGTTTTTCCAGAAGTGGAACAGACCCCTTTCCCTAGTCTTAAGTTCAAACAGGATGATGATGTTGGTCATTAGCCCTGCTGGCACCTTACCTCCTCTGTCTTCTGGAGTCCTGGGCTTCCTTCAAGATTCAGCCTGGTTCCCTCAGCTATTAGTTCTTTCCATCCAAGGTACACTGTGCCTGCTTTGTATATGTCTTGTATATGCTTTTCTAAGGTATCTCAAAAGTCTTTATGTTCATTGTACTTCCTCTGGAAGAATATAAGATCCTAAAGGGTAGTACTTGTTTCATTTTGTCTTTGTATCCTCAACACTTTGCAGAATGCCTACCACATAGTAGAGCTGAAAAAATACTTGCTGACTGATCAAAGTGAACTCTTATCAAACTTCCTATCTGGGGAAAAGTGGTAAGAACCTGGGCTAGAGTTGTAGCCATGGCAGCAGAGGGAAAAGAATAAAAAGATTTTTAAGAATTGGCAACTGATAGGAACTGGTATGGTTAGAAGGATAACCACCAGGGATCCAGGACTTTCCCTTCTGCCCCAGTTCACCAACTGATACCAGCCTGACCATGTGCCTAGTCCCATACTGTCAGAAGCTAAGCACTAACTGACCTTTTCATTTTTCATGAACTGAACCTTCCTTTATGTATCCTGTCCCTCAATTAGAATGTGAGCTCCTTGAGAACAGCCACCATCTCACTTGTAATATATACCTCCAGTGCTTGGTATAGAGTGTTTAATAAATGCACATAGCGCTTAATAATACTTTTCCATTCTATTATTCCGTTTCTTATCCTAAGGAAAAGGAATAATTTCTAGTGCACCCTAACAGAATTCCCAGGAAAGGCAAAATTAAAAACATAACTGAATGTTCAAATATATAACTAGGTTCTTGGGACCAAGAATAAAATGTCAAGCCTCTCATCTTTCAAACTACAGCTTTACACACACCCCCACCCCCAACAAATGCCTGCCACCTTCCCCACTCTCCCCTTGCCCACTGTTTCCATTCAAGTTGTGAGAACGGGTCCCCTGGCAGCTGAAAGTTTAGAACTGCTCCCCAAGCACAAGGCAGCCCTCATCTACACTCCTACAGCAACTCTGAAGGCAAAGAACCAGTTCTGAACTCCACTAGCATAGGGGCTTCACAGAAGGTATTAAGACAGAAGAAAATGATTTTCACGATAGCTTTTAAGTGTGTATCATACATTTACTAACCAATGACTCTTCCGAAATTTGAGATTCCAATTAAGCAAAAAGAAAAGAGAGGCAATAGAACAACTTAACTGTAGGCACAAACAGCTTCTCTTATTTGATAAGTCGTTTTTGTCTTTTTTAATTTTGCCTACTCAATTTCCTCTGCCAAGTTCTACCCACATTCACTTTGTTTTCTTACTATAAAACCAAAAACAAAAGGGGTGGGAAATATTTTCTAAACTTTTGGAGGCCTAAAGTCTTCCCTGTCACCCAAACTAGGTTGATTTCTAAATTCATTTAGGAATGAATTCACTCTCAGTCCAGGCTGGACTCTAAGGAAGTCAAAAACAAAACAAAAGTAGAAACCAGACCGAGACACGGCTAGACTGGCTGCATTCTGGTCTGAGAGAAGGCACACGTGGCCACAGAACTTCGAAGCAGTCTTCTGGGTTAGCAACAGCTGTTTGCTGTGTAAATTTCTACGTGCCACTATGGCTCCCCTGTGCACTGTAGTTAAATAACTGAGCATATAAATAGTTAAATAAACTCAACTATTCTAGAAGGGAGAGAATAAGACACGAATAAGATTTGTTCTTGTCCCAGTAATCTGTGTCAAAAAGTCAACCACTACGGAGAGTTCAAGTAGCAAAGAGACAAATAATAAGATATATGAAGACACAACAACTACCTTGTACAAGGGCTAACAAACTAGCTGGAACGAGTCTGAAGTAACCAATGGTACTCGCAGGAGCTAGCACTTTATATAGCACTTTAAGATTCGCAAAGCGCTTTACAAATATCATTTCACTTGATCCTCAGAATAACTCTTGGAGGTAGGTGCTATTATTATCCTCACTTTACAGATGAGACAGAATAGGTGACTTGAGAGGGTCACACACCTAGTAGCAGGTGACTGAGGCCAAATTTGAGTTCAGGTCTTCCTGACTCCAGATCCAGCATTTCAGTCAGTATGCCCCCTATAAATTATATAGTAATAACAACTAGAAAATAAGCTATACATTTCTGAAAAAAAGGGACCTATAACTTAGAGCTGGAAATGCATTTCAATCCCAAAAGAGCATCTAGGAAGATCGTGCTACCTAATATACTTTGAAAAGGCTCTAGTCAAGCCATTCACAGGGTATCCCTTTTAAACTTCACTCCTAGCTCTCAAAGAGAGGTGAGACCTAAAACGTAATGTAATTTCCAGAAATGTCAGCATAGGGTAACCAAAACTAAGGATGTAGAAGCTTACCTTTTGCCAGACGTTCCAGACGTTTGCCATGTTCTGGAGGTATAGCATACCTACAAGAAAATGGGAGAAAAAAACAGAAAATAGTAAATAACATTATCAGAATAGCAATCTACACCATTAATGGAAAGGAAAGGAAAGCAAAGTCATTAAAGAGTGTATTTTCAAAGTTGGAACCAAAGCTCCAATAAAAAGGAATACTCCCAGCATTGTTCCCCATTCAGAAAATGATATACTGAATCATAAAGTAAGCTCAAGTCAACTACCTTCTTCAAGTCTTGGCAAATCTGTAGAGTTTTCAATAAGAACTTTGTTTATTGCACATTAACTAAAGGAACAAAAGAAATTTAATTTGAAGATACAGTCTGATTCAGAACATTATGGAAACTGGAAGTTGGAAGGTAGTAAAGTAACGCCCTGCTAATATTACACGCAAATGCCTCAGGTGGGTTTATATTTGGACTTTTTTCTGCTCCCATTAATAAATGATGCCTTAGAGGTAATGCACTAAATATGCAATACAGAGAATGCTAGGAAGTTCTAATTCTGCCTTCCCATCCATTCCAAGGGAGAAACTTTAGCTGATATAAAAATTCAATCTTCAATTGAAAAGATAACAAGCAGGACCTTAGCAAGGATCCTTTACTAACACAAAACTAGAATTGTCTGCCACTAATCTCAAGCCTTTGGAACGCTACTCCTTCCAAGAAAAGATAGGGCCAAATAAAGTTCTCCTGCACCCAAGCAAGAACAATTAAACATATTACGTATTTCCTAGCTTTCATGTGTTCCTTAGTATAGGATACAATCCTGTATCAGAAATTCTAGAAAAATGAGACCATTTTTCCTATTTCACAATAAGTAATTTAATAGTAACAGGAGAATCTCAAATTTGATTTGTCAGAAATTTAAAACTTTTTCCTCTTGAAACCTCACTCAATGATGCAAGAAAAAAGAAGGGAAAAGACCTATACTGAAAATACTTCCAGACTTTAGAACCATTTAAGCTGATTTAAGTTAAGAGTTTTAAAAACAATACAGGAAAAATATCATGTAGTATTTGACCTCTGAGAATAGAAATAATTAATAGATTTATGGACTCCTAGGTGCCCTCTGACCAAAGTAATGGCAGTACCTTCAACTATTTAATTATCAAACAATTCAATTCCACTTGTCTTAGAAAAACTTAGCAGTTATCCTTTGAAAGTAGCCATTTATCACTTACATAAAGATGATAAAAATTAATCCTGATCCAAAGCTCCTTTTTGGGATTAATGTCCCTTAAAATAGGGAAATGAAACATTCTGTTTCTTCTGGGAAAATGCTGAAGGACTGGGAAAGAACTAATTTATGGCTACAAGGCTGTTGATGATTAATGTAATATCCCTAGTCTACAATGATGCTTTCACTTAATTACTGCCTGTAATTGGGAGTTGTAAAGATAAGATTAATTGAATCTGGAGGATGTTAAAAGTTTAATACATTGGAACATGGTTCTTGTGTTATCGAAAACTACAGACTGCAAGAAGCCAAGCTGAGTGTTCAGAAGAAGAACCCCTGGAGAGATTAGAGCAGAGTTTGTTTGGTCAGGAAAGCTGGACAACAGAAGTGAATCTACTGGTCTATAAAGCCATAAAAAGCCCGTGAATAAAAACTACCTCATCCTCAAATAACTACAAAATTACTACTTAACAAAAAGCTTGTTGTTCCCCCTTGCTAATTTCTTTTGACAAAATGTTAACCATACACAACAAGCTAAAAGACCCCCTTGCCTTTTTCTCATGCCTTACCCCTCTCCAAACCTTCCAAAAACGGTAGGCCACTGCGTGATCAAATTAACAAGCATTTGTAAGCTTTTACTGCGTGAGCCAGTATGGCTGGAGCTGGCCTAAAATATAAGAAAGCCTGGGTTTAAGTCTCACCTCTGACTAACAAGTCTACGTGGCCCTGGTTAAAGCACGTTTTAACCTTCCAATGTTGCAGGCAACTTTAAGAGCAAGGTGAAGAAAGTGCCTGCTCTCTACACTGATGAAATCCTAAGTCAAAGACCTGGTAGATGCACCGGACATTATTATGTCAGACACCAAAGAGAGCAAGACAAGCAAAACAAACAGTTTTTGTCCTCACAGGCCTTCCGTTCCAACAGTGAAGCAATGAATACAAAGCAGACACAAAGTAACCAAATTAATGAACCCAAAGTTTTGAGAAAGGCAATTCAGGACAGTAGCAATAAGCCAGGAACATGAAAATAAAGACCTGGTGCTGATCAATGAGACAGGAAACAAGACAAAAATGTTCTTTCCACCTGACGTTAGCAATATGACACAAAAGGGGAATGGAATGGAGAGAAGGCAAGGGCAATATTTTCCAACCACAGCGCAGGTAAACTGTCACAAAAGAAGAAATGAAACCCTTACTGTCTATTCTATAGCTTGATGAATTCAGGAGTATGGCCTCATGTAAAAGGACAATGAGTTTGGAGTTTAGAGTTTTATTTTAATTCCAGCTTCACCTAAGTAAATGACCTTCAATAAATCATTTAACTTTTCTGAGCCTCAATATCTACATCTGTAAAAATAAAATGGACCACGTTTTCTCTAAGGTCTCCTTTCAAGGTCTAAATCCTATGATTCTCTGCTCAATCTTTAAAGTTTAATTTCAAACATTAACTTGTTGAGAACAATCTCTCCCTGTAAATTCACAATTCACCCTTCTGCACTCTTCTGTCAAAATATCATATTCATATCATATGTCTGTTTGTGTCTCATCCTCTTAGACTGTGAGCTCCATGAAACAGAAATTGTCTCATTTAATCTTTCTATCTATGCCTATGCGCACAAGGTTTGTTAAATAGTAGACACTGGATTAAATGTCTTTGGAATGAACAAATGAAGAGCAAGCCACCTGCTGAGGACCACACAATAACAACAAAGCTTCCTGTAGCAGAGATAGAATTGGACTTGGCACTTCACCCCATATGAAATCATACTAGAAAAATTATAAGCATCACCAAAGAGACATTTGTCAGAGTTTTCTGCTTGTTGAAATATTAAAGCCAAGAAGAATTATAAATTAAAGTTGGTAAGGATGTTAAATACTCATCTAATCCAACACAAAGAAACAAATCCAGATTAACTTGCCCTAGATCACACAGGCAGTATAAGTGGCAGAGCCAAGTTTCAAGCCAAGGTCCTACTCTACCACTTGGCCTCAAGGAGGAAAAGAGAAAGGAGAAAAACATCCCAAGTTCAGGATATTAGCTGTTAACTTCAAAAAGAAATGGTTAAACTAAACAAAACATGCAACCAGTTAATTTGCAAACGCATTTCCTTAAAGTGTCATAAAACAAAACCAACAGCACCACTCAATACATTTTTTTCCAATTGCCCATAGGAATGCACAAATCAGATGTCCCATCATCTCAAATGCAAACTCACCATCCCCTAATATCCTTTTGTCAGTAGTACTGCCATTTCCAAAGTCACTCAAGTTGAAAACCTGGGGAATGAACATTTAGCCTTATCTCTTATTCAAATTTATAAGAATAAGAGCCATTCCCCAACTGACAAACTGTGAAAAGATGTAAAAACAAGAATTATTCCAAGAAAGATAATTTGAACTGCCTTATATAAATAAACTCATGTCTCCCTTATTAAAAAAAAAACAACAAAAAACCTCAGTTGCTACTACCATCCCTGCTAGCTAGCTATCACACAGACAAAATGTACCAACATGTTTTCAGAAGGTTAGCCTTCATTTGCAAACATGAAAAATTCCTGGCCACAAAAATTCAGAGTCAAATTAAAACTTTACTGAGCATGCATTCCATGGAATGCCAAAGGCATATAAGACAGCCCCTGAGGAACTCATAGTATATACAGAAAAACAAGTTTTTTAAAAAAGATTTAAACAAGAGGTTGAGGGAAACATAGGCATGCACAAAGCACTAAATGTATCTGCCAAACAATAGCACAAGGGTATATGAAATCAGAGGAGGGAAAGAGCATTAGGGCTGTAAGCAAGCAAAGCCTTCATGGAAGGAGTAAAGACATGACATGATTAAAGAAGGAAGGATAGAAGTTTAAAAGGAGAGAGGGTGAGGGGGAAAAAAAGAAGCATGCATTCTAACGCTCTTAAGTAACAAGAGATCTGGAAGTGTTTTAAATAATGGTTTTCACCTTTAAAATGGGGGAGGAGGTGCAGCCAATTTAGAGTCATTCTACTACTAAACAACTGTGCAACCTAAGATCAGCCACTTCTCTTCTCTTGACCCCAGTTTAGTCCATTAATAAAATGACAGGACTGGATTAGATTAGTAATTCTTAAAATATATTCTATGGAATTTGAGTTCAATGGAACAGGCAAAAGAAAGTTGTATGCAAGTTTCCAGCTGAAAACCTAATGAAACTGATCACACAACCAAAAAGTCTAGAATAATTAACCATGTTTAACGATGCATGCGCAACAGTTGAGACTATTGGTCTGCCTTAGTAAAACTGTATATAAAAATAATTCTTTCTGGTGCAAATGCCAGTTCTCTACTTCTATAACATAGTGGCTACTAAATCATGTGTGATCTTAACTACGGTTCCTTGGTATTTGAATTCTTTCTGCAGGGTTGCCATATATTCTCTTTGATATGGAAACTGCATTTTGGTTATGATATTGCTAGGAGCTTTCATTTTAGAATTTCTTTTAGGAGACGACTGCATGGCATACTCTACTTTCACTTTGCCTTCTGGTTCTAAGAGATCTAGGCAGTTTTCTTTTAAGATTTCATGGAAACAGGTTATCTGTGCTCTTTTTCTTTTAAGTCATGGCTATCAGGTACTCTGATTCTGAAATATGTTCTCTTCTACTTTTTCTAGGTCAGTTTCCTGTCCTCCCCTCCACCCCCACCCCAACTCCTGCTTGGGCTTTGCTGCTTGGGCAAGATTTTATACCCCTGGAGTCAAGGTGTTAATTCCTTTTTCAATTCTTTCTTCCCTAATTTATTTCAATTTTCTCCCCTAGTGATCTTATTTCATTGATAAACAATGCATAACTCCTAAAACTCTTGCTTCATTTCTTCTGGGAATTCTAGTTGAATCTCTGGCCAAGCTATGTTCTCGGAGGCTCTACTTATAGACGTTTGGGAATCATTTTCTTTTTCTACGTTTGAGTCTTGAGTATCCTTATCATCATAATAGCTTTTGATGACAGGGTTCTTTTTTTGTTGATTCCAACCTACTTTCTCACTTCAGACGAAGTTAGAGCAAGGCTCTGCTGCACTTTCAGAGTGAAGGCCTGGGCTGACCCTACTACTGCTTTCTTGAGGTACAAAGTGTTATGTTGTTGGAAGATCTTATGGACAGCTCAGAGTACGGACTTGTGAGCTTTCAGTGCTTCCAAAGCGGTTGACAAAGTCTAACTGCTGCCTCATTGATCTGAGCTGTGCCAATTTCAGACTGCTGCTAGACTCAGCCATTATTAGCCAGCTGGGAAGCTCTACTACGCTTCAGGACAGAACTACAGGCTCCCCTTTGGTCTGGTATTCTTGGCCTGGTTATTCCTCTGTAGGCTTCAGATTGGAAGTGAGGCCCTACTCTGTTCCTGGGATTCACATCAATTTGCTCCTCTCTTGGTACACTGTCCCAGGCCCATAACTGCTCTTTACCCTAAATGCAAATCCTTTCCTCAGTTCACCCTGGATCTCTAAGCTGGAACCTGAGTAGTAGAACTGAGTAGTAGGTGACAAAACTGCTAGTTGGCACCTGTCCCCATCTTGGTCCCCCTGTATGGGTCTACGATAAGGGTCGAGGATCTCCTCTTACCCTGGTGCACAGCCTCTCCTTGCATCAGTATTTCCACCTGTATACATAATTCCTGGCCAGATCCCATCCTTAGTGTTCACAGACTTCTCTCTTTTCTTATATTGACCTGGGCTGGAAAAAATTACTCCTATGGACTTTTTGTTAGATTTCCTGATCAGGATTTAGCCTAGTGCATTTTCTAGATCTATTTAGAAGAGTTTGGGGGGAGGGATGGGCATGCCACTGGGGAACTCCCTGTACAACCAACCTTCTGTTACCCCATTATCCTAGCTCAATCTCCAACAGTGTCAAAGAAAGGCAAGGAAATTCAAGCCACAGAAAAGGGACAATGCATTAGCAGCAAATATTTAACACACTCATCCTTACTTCCTGGGGTCTTTTGCTGTTGTTTTTAAAATGTCTAGGCCAGTGCTTCTTAAAATGTGGGTCTCAACACCACTTGGAGTCATGAAAAATTTGGCAACGATAAAAGGTTTCTGAATATACAATGACCAAAAATTAAAGATCAAATGACTAATGAATCTGAGGTGTTTCCAGCAGCACTTATCTGTGCTGCTTAACACAACTTCACTGAGCCTTGCTTCTAAATACAAAGCATGTGGCTGGTTGCCCATAGTTCATGTGACAAACAGGAGAGCTTGAACACTTTGGTGGGCCACAAGAAACCCATGGGTCATATGTAGTGCAGGCCTGTTCTACAGGAAGTCTTTCCCAACCCCTCTTAATTCTAATGTCTTCTCTCCCTAAATTATTTCTATTTATCCTATAGATAGCTTATTTGTATATATTTGTATGCTTTATAGTCTCTCCCATCAGATTGTGAGCTCCCTAAGGACAAGAACTATCTTGTCTTTTTTTGTATTCCCAGGGCTTAGCACAGTATTTGGCACATGGTAGTCAGTTGACTAAATTATTTTTTGTGAAAGGGGGTGAAGATCAGTGGGAAGTGACAATTCTTTCTAATATCAAGAAAACATTTCTTAAAACCAAGTAAAATTATGAAACTATCTGTTAACTTCTAAATTGAGTCATCGTTAAACAATGCCTTTATTGCTTTCATAGTTCTACCATGACTACCAAACTGAAGGTCTATGGAGCTATCATGCTGACCTCATTGTTATATGCTTGTGAAACATGGACAGTCTACCAACACCAGGAAACTGAATCGCTTTCATCTGAACTATCTTAGGAAGATTCTGAAGATCACCTGGCAGGATAAGGTACCAGACACTGAAGTCCATGCTAGAGCTAAAAAGTCAAGCATTCAAACTATGCTTCAGAGAGCACAACTTTGATGGGCTGGACACATTATTCAAATGCAAAATATAAGCTAGCCAAAAAGACTATTTTACGGAGAACTCACATGGGGCAGGCGATCATATGGTGGTCAGAAGAAGCAATACAAGGACACTCTCAAGAACTCTGGATTTGATTGTGCGACATGGGAGACACTGGCACAGGACTGCTCAGAATGGCATACCCACATCAGAATTGAAACAGCACAAAGGAAATGCAGGATGCACAAATTTGCAGTATCTATCCCAAATGTTCACAGAAACTATCTGTGCCCAATGTGTGGTAGAGCATTCCGAGCTCATGTTGGTCTGATCAACCACAGCTGGACACATTGAAAACTGACTTTATAATGGTGATGTCATTTTGGTCCTCTTCAGGAATGAAGGACAACCATTAACTTAATACCAAACTATAAAAAACCTTAGGCAAGTCACTTTTCACTCAATATAGTGCCCCACCCCTACCCCCAATATGGGCTTATCCTTTCTATTTTCTATTCTTTCTGTTTTCCTTATTACAGATAATGATGGGATTTAGTTAATATTGCCTCTGAACTCTAAAATCCCTCTGACTATAAATTGAATCAAGTAAGACAATGAAGGGTCATACATGCAATATATCCCAGCTAACTAAACAGGCAGCTTATTGACAGAGTGCTAGACTTGGAGTCAAGAAGACCTGGCTTCAAACGCTACCTCAGATATGTAAAAGCTTAGCCTCCCTGGGCCTCAGTTTCCTCAAAAATGAGTAGTTGGGCTCAATGGCTTCTTAGATCTCTTCCTATGATTCATCTTCAGATCTTGGGCTCATCAAAATTATCTTTACCTAATAAATCTATACTTTTATTAAAGATTCCTTACTATCCAAGAATCTGAGATGAAGTAAGATAATCAGAAAAAATGTACCCTCTGTATCCAACTCAGTGAATGTAAGACACTGTCTTAGAAAGATCCTGCCCGGATGCCTGCCACAGAAGATGCTATTAATAGGGTAATGTTCACGGTGGTTTGTTTATTCCCCTGGAATGGCTTGATGGATGTGAATAATTATCAGACTATAAAAGCTAGCAAATGTGCTATTTTCTATCGCTCTAAATCATCAAACAAATAAAGTGTGAAACAGCATTTTTGAATATAATTTTCCCCTCTAATGGTTTAGAATTATTATCAAGAACAATGAAAATAAATAAGCAAATGCCTTGTGAGTCAGAAATTAAATGAGTGTGTCAGAAAAAAAGAACACAGACCATCTTGGAGAGCAAGAACCTGTTTAGAAACCATTAGTTAAGCAGATATGCTACAGGGGATTTAGCAGTACATTAATATAACAACAGCTTCAAATCCTAGTCAGTTTACTAGGTGTCTGAATGCCTGTTCAAATGCGGCCTAAGGTACCTATTGAATTAGGCTGCACTGCATGTAGCCACACTACCTTGCTATAAAAGTTAGTCTTAACAGGGACAGAATCCTGAAATGCTGCAGTCCTCAAAGTTTTTGTTGTTTTTTTTTTAAATAGCCTGGCTCACTCAGGTGGTGAGGTATGAGGAAAAGGGACTGCTCCAAGACCCAGGAAAATGTCATTCAAGTCCCAGCTCTGCCTTGGCCACTTTCCAGCTGTGTGAGCAATGGCAAGTCACTACCTACAGCCTGCTCCGAAGCTTCCTTATCTGTAAAATGAAGACACTGAAGCACATCATTTCTATAGTGTCCTTCCATACAGAAAAGGGAAGACATTAAGTCAATTCTAAGGCCTGCCTGATCATTCCTAAAGAGGGTAGCCCCATCCCTTGCATTTCATCTTGAGACTGGGGGGGGGGGGGTGGGGGGGGGGGGGTTAGAAGTTACACTTTAGTCAGAGAAAAAAAGGAAAGGTGTGACAATTACAACTTCCTAATGCTCTTAAAAGGTTCAGTTCAAAGAAACAAATATCTAATAAGTGATTACACTTTTACGCATTTATACTACTTTTTATGATTACTACTTTTATACAACACACTATGGATGCAAAACAAAAAACAAATCCAGAAAACAGTCTTTGCCCTCAACAAAACTTAGACTACTTGGTAGTCTATTGGACTCTTCTAAGGGTCTCAGTTTGACCATTTGTAAAAAGTGAGGGAGTTTATACTAAATGATGACTAAGATTCCTTTAAGCTCTTAATATTCTATGATTATGGGTAGTGGGAAGAGCCCTGGACTTAGAGAAAGCAGAGTTAAAGCCCAAGCTCTAACTTAGAAAACCTGCTTGCAGTAAGAGTATCCCACAAATGTAATAAGGTTCCTAGAGAGGTGGTGGGCAACACCTTCATTCCTTGGAGGTCTTCAAACTGAGACTGGACAATTACTTTCCAATTATGTTATAATGGAATTCCTTTCAGGTACAGGCTGGCCTAGACAACTTCAAATATCTCTTCTAACTCTTAGATTCTGTGACTTCAATACTAGTCACATGTTGGGAATTTTAACCAAGAGATGATTAGTGAATATCTAAAAGAGAAAGCAGTAATCTTACAAAGAGCCAGTATCATTTACAAGAACAGGTGACATCAGACTAGCTCCATTTCTCTGTACCTCATATGTGATACCTCTCCAGTCTTCCTATATCTTACGCCCCTTTACAAACTATGAGTTCCAGTGACAACAGCCTCTCCTGCTACTCTCTAAACATGACACTCTATCTCAGACTGCCTGGAACCATCTCCCTCCTCATCTCCACCTCCTGGCTTCTTCCTTGATGATACTGCCTTCCCTCTGAGATTATGCTGTACATGTCTGCATGTTATCTCCTCCACTGGACTGAGCTCCTTGAGAATAGGGACTGTCTTTTGTCTTTCTTTGTATAGCCAGCATTTAGCACAGTGCCTGAAAAGTAAGTATTTAATATATGCTTACTGAATCTTGAATGAGACCAGGGGAGGCTATAAACACAGTCTACCTAGATTTTAGGAATGCATTTGAGCAAGTTTCACCTAATATTCATGTGGTCAAGGTGGATATTTGTAGGTTAAAGGATAATACAATTAGGTGAACTGGGAATTAGCTCAATAGCTAGGACTTTGAGAGTCTTCATGACTTCATGTCACTGATGAAGTAGGTCTCTAGGAAGTGCCTCTGGGATCCACACTTAGCCCTGTGCCATTTATATTTTTATTAATGACTTGCATAAAGACATAGCAATAGGATATTTATCCAATTAGCAAAAGACACAGAGCTAGGAGAGAGAGCTTACACACAGTGACAGAAAGATCCTGATAGGCCAAAATATTCCATCAAAACTAATAGAATGAAATTAATGGAGACATGGATGGTCATACTTGTGATATTTTCTGAACCTAGGTGTAAGATGGGGGAGAGAAAGGACTAGGTTGCAGTTCATCACGGAGGTTTTAGTGCATTAACTAAGTTCAGGATGCATCAACAGCATGACACAGCTGCCAAGCCAATCCAATATTTATTAATATTTGACCTGTAATTTCATCAGTACATTCAACTCCCACAGCAGAAATCTGCAAAGGCCATTGAGAGATTACGCAATTTTCCCTAGTTCAAAATACCAGTACAGGTCAGAGGGAGGACTTGAAACCAATTCTTTCTCATTCTATGCCTGCTCTCTACCCAAGCTCTTAAGATGCTAATACTGCTGTACTCTGTCATACCACATCTAAGCTCTAAACTGCACATATCTATATTTAATCTGAAAAGAAGAGAGGTACTAGCCACAGTCGTGTACACCTTTCAGCTAGGACGAGAGCAAGAAATTGGGAGTTTTGCCTCTGAATTAGAGCAATTTCCACTACATGAATCAAAAATCTTCCTATTAAGAGATGCTCTGCTTCCTGTTTCTACCCTCCTCTAGCACACCTGACTGTGTTTCCAGGGTTTGATGCTGCCAAAGATGCTGCCTTGCATACATGAAAAGCAACCCAAGGTTCTTAGCACTTATAGTCATTAAAATCATTGGGTAAATTGTCCAAGATTGGGAGCAGTAAACCTGGGCCTTGGCCAAACTCCAGATGAGGTAATTACATTCTGCTCCATTCAATTCCCCTGGTAGCTTCAACTGGCTATTCTACCTTTCAATTTCCCTTTTAGATGGGAGTGTATCATTGTAATGCACTGTTAAATGCTTGCTGTGTTCCCAGCTAGGGATGGTTGCATTTCCAATGGTAATGAAGTGATTCCTAGGCACAGTTCCCCAGACTTCAGCTTTGGTAATATGTGATTTGATGATGTTACAAGTTTAGAGACAAAAGATACTAAACTCCCCAAATGCCCATATTCTGAGTTCCTTTCAAACATTTCTTCATTGGACAAGACAGTTTGGCCATTTGGGACTCCCGACCCAGATAACTCTTTTTTTAAACAGCTCTAATATATCCACATGCTTTCCCCATATTGGTCATCAATAAAACTTTCAAGCCTTGTGTTACTTGGTTTCTGGAGATAAGGTCCTAGGTATTTTAGTGCGTCTCCTTCCCACCCCCACAGTGTGACCAATTCCCAGTACCCACCAACAGCTTACAGCAATTAAGCACCAGTGAATTAGAATGTTAATCTCCATGCACCCTTCCTGAATGTTGAGAATGGGTGCCAAGAACAACCAGTTCAACAGCAGCCCTTTGGAAATGTCAGTTCAGTCTGACTCCTGTTGGAGGGTAAGAAAGTTAATTTCACAGTGTCTGCACAAGGTCTGGGCAAACAGGCCCCTCACTGCTTAACATGCTACCATTATGGAAATAGAAACAAGCAAAGAAATCCTCGAACACTACACTTAAAATGTCTTAGACCAGAAGTCAAGCTCGAGGTTAGCTGATATGAGTAAATCTGCTTTTTGGATAGGCCAGGAAGAAGACCCCGGGCAGATTCAAATACCGACATGCCTCTCTCTTGGTTCAGATGATGCTCTTAAGCCCAGAATAAAGAAGCCATGGTTTTAACCCTCATACAACAAACTCTTATTCACATACCTTAAAACCCGGTGCCTGACACAAAGTAAGCACTTCATAAATGTTTATTGATTGATTGACTTCTAAGTCTTTAAAGCTCTGCTCATTGCAATTTTTCTAGCACTCCTTACTCTCCAAGAATAAGGAATACTTCTTTTCTTGGAGAGTAGTCACATAAAGTCTTCTACTCAGGGGTTGCAGATGGATTTCCAAAGCAGTCCAGGGTCCTACCAACGACCAAATAAACAAGCCAAATACTAATTAACAGAGGAAAGCACATCAGAATTGGTGGAAATGACAGACTGAAAATAATTGGAATTGTTGAACAGCCATTTGCATCAAAAGGGCACTGCTACAGAAACTACCTATTTATCAGTTATTTAGTATCTAGTAGGAAAGATGGGATCATAGATTTAATTTAAGCATTAAGGTAGCATATTATTCCAGCTACATAGCAAGTAGAATGCAATGTATAATCCTGTTTTTAGTCCAATCCTCTCATTTTTAGTGTGGGCATGGTGCCTGGCACATAGTAGGCACTCAATAAATGCCTGTAGTAAATGAGTTGATTTGAAAGACTGAATCTGAAGTCAAAGGGTCTAGGTCTGAATGCTGCCTGTATGATTATGGCCAAATCATTTCAACTCTCTGGGCCTCAGTTTCCTCATCTAGAAAATTACCTCCCCAGCTGCTGTGATCACACTGAAACTCACCACTGCCCGGATGTTAAATGGCATGGAGATTCAAACCCCATAAAACTTATTCTGTTCCTTAAAATGTCTTGCTAATGAACAAGTCTCTCTCTGAACCAGTGTTACTCATTATTTCTGTGTACTGAATAAATAACACTGCCACAACCTTCTCAACTACTGAAAATATAAAGAAGTACCATAACTAAGAACACATTAAAAAGTCACCCCAAGCCATGAAAGGGCCTACTTGTACATAAATGTGTTTTGGTTTCTCTGGCTCAGCATAAATCCAAAACTTGGAATGTAGAAAAACAAAGAAAACAGCTTTCCAGGCTAACAGGCCCTCTGACTGTTACAAAGTGGTCAAAAAAGAGAAATTCCCCTTCCCAAAGGGGATACTTATACAGGCTAAATTCCCAAATGTATTCTTAGTTATAAGTGAGTAACCATTAGTTCCCATAGGGGCAGAAGGTACACTGGAGAGGGGTGTGTCAAGTCCTGAGAAGTATGGTTTAAACTGTACTAGCTTCCTATTAACAGAGGGAATTGGGAGGAAGCCAAGAGTCCTGTGCATGGAGAATGAGGTCACAGGCACTAACTCCACATATTCAATTTGCTGCCAAGTCTAGTCATTTCTACCTTGACATTTTTATATACATTCCCTTATCCCTACATACCCAGCTACCACCTTGGTGGAACACCTCATGCCTAGACCAATAAAAGCCCATTTGTTGGTCCCTCTGCCCCAAATCCCTACCTCACTTCAGTCCATCCTCCACTAAGCTGCCAAAGTGATTTTCCTTAAGAGTGGGTCCTACCACATCACCTATCCTACTCAATAATGATTATCCAGGATCTAATTTAAAATGCTCTCTTTGGCTTTTAAAGCCCTCCACAGCCTCTCTTTCCTCTCCTTTCAAGATTCTTGCACTGTACTCATCATCCATGGTCCAGAGACACTGGCTTTCTTGCTGTTCATCACAATGGACATTTCACCTCTCTACTTCATGCTTTTTCACTGGTTGCCCTCTCTACCAACAATGTTTTCCCTCTGTACTCTGAGTACTTACCATCTTTCCAATGGACCAGTGAAGACGTCAGCTGCTACCTAGATGCTGCTAGTTAAGATTCACAAAAGGAAGGTCAGGGGCTGCTAGAGCACTTAGTGGACACAAAAGCAAGAAGATTAGTGGCATCAGTGAAGAGCTAAATTTGAGACAGTTGAGAGGCAGAAGTCAAAAGTCTGTATTTCTAGTGCTAGAGGAAACTTTGAGCAGAAAGGACTGCAAATTTAAACCTAAAAGGGACCTCACACATCATCTAGTCTAAAATCCTCATTTTATCAAAGAAAGAACTGAGATACAAAGAAGTTGTCTAAGGTCACCTAGGTAATAAATGTGAGAGGAGAGATTTTGAACCCAGGGGAGTCTAACTACAAAGTCAGGGCTTTTTCTATACTTAAACTCTTATACTTATGCCTACAACAAGAGACAGATGAGCCAGAACAAGATAGCGACAGCTTTGTGCAGGCTAGAGAAGAATTTGAAGCTTGAAGGCAAAGTTCTAAATACTTGTCCAAAGAACAGGAAGAACCACTGAGCTTTTTGTGGCATGGTTAAAATGATGAATGGTAATCTAATTTCAATTAAACAAACAACCACTAAGAATGTTCATGGCGATAAAAAATGTATAGATAAGGATACAAAGAAAAAAACAATAAAAATTTTTGTTCTCAAGGAGCATACAATTCATAGAAAGCTTTCAGGCTTGCTAGGTGAAATCTAGGAGCTAAATACAGATTCAGTAGTCTCAGTTCAAAAACTCTAGAGCTATCATTCTAGGTTCTGAGATAACATTGCACAGCATCTTCAGTCAGATGAACCCCGGCATAGAGGTGAACATGAAGTGACTAGGTTCTGAGTATTAAGGTTCATAAGATGGTACATTTACAATCTCTACCATCATCTCTAGAGTTAGTTTTTAAATCAGAAGATTCAGAAACAGTTTTGAACTATTTCTAAGACAGTCAATGCCTATGGAATTATTTTCAGTTCATGTGGTCTAGATCTATACAGAGCTCTAATTTTCCATTCAATAAATCCTTACAGATGCATCCTTAGAAACCCTTCAGTTATCACCATTATTTTAAACATCACAAAATATCTACTGGAGTTCCCCTCTTAACTGGGTAACTAATTAAAATGGTATCATAATTATCACCATGAAAAGTTCATAGAAGATAGGCAGAACATTCCTGTCCTCTAAAAGTTTATAATCTCAGATATAAGCATTATAAAATACAAACAAGAATAATGATGAAGAGGCAGCTAACAAAAAACTTGGCTCCAATCCTGTGGTTTTAAAGCCTTTTATAACCTCTTCATTTCTTATATACCTTTCCATTCTTCTCATACCTTACTTCCCCTACCACCACATACTCTGCAAACCAAAGACACTGGCCTCCTTCCTGTTCTTCGCACAAGTCACTTCCCCTCCCAAACTCTGGGCATTTTCTGTTGCTGTGCCCCATGCCTGGAATTCTCTCCCTGGCTTCACTGGCTTCCTTTAAGACTCAAATATCACCGATATTTTTTTCTCTTTTCCCCCAATTACATGTTAAAATGATCTTTAAAATTTTTAAGTTCTGAATTCTAAATTCTATCCCTCCTTCTCCTCCCCCCTCCCTGAGACAATATACAATCAGATACAGGTTATACATATGCAATCATGTAAAACATTTCCATATAGATGTTTTGTACAGGAAGACATGAACAAAAGAAAGAAAGTGAAAAACACTGCGCTTCAGGCCATATTCCAACCACACAGTGCTTTCTCTGCAGGCAGATAGTAAGCTTCATCACTAGTCCTTGGGATCCTCCTGGATCATCATATGGCTGGGGAACAGCCAAGCCTTTCCCAGGTGGTCACTGCTACCATATTGTTACTCTGGTTCTATTCTCTTTGCTTTGCATCAGTTCATGTTGGTCTTTCCAGGCTTTTCTGAAATCATCCTGCTTGTCATTTTAATAATAATAATAACAATATCCCACAGCTTGTTTAGTCGCTCTCCAACTGATGGGCATCTCGTCAATTTCTAATTCTTAGCCACTACAAAAAGAGCTGCTATAAATATTTTTGTACAAATAGGTCCTTTCTCCTTTTTTTAAAAATGTCTTTGAGATATAGAGCTAGCAGGGGTATTCTGGGTCAAAAGGTATGCAGAGTTTTATAGCTCTTTGGGTATAGTTCTAAACTGCTTTCCAGAATGGTTGGATCAGTTCACAACTCTGCCAACAGTGCTCCAGTTTAATATCCATCATTTCCCTTTTCTGTCATGCTAGCCAATCTGAAGGTGTGAGCTGGTACCTCAGAGTTGTAAAACCTCACCATCTACAAGAAGCTTTTCTTAATCTTATTTCCCTCTGTGATTATCTCCAATTTATCCTGTATGCATATATCTATCTAGATCTGTGTTTTGTGTGTGTGTGTGTGTGTGTGTGTGTGTGTGTGTGTGTGTGTATCTTGTTTATAAATAGTTACTGTGGGAAGTAAAGTTCTGCTGACCACATTCCTAGGTGACAGGGGTTGTGACCTTGCATGGACAAGTTAGAGCTCAGAAACTAAGGCGAAGGCCCAAGGAGCTGTATGAGGAAAGGCCCACCAGAGAGGAGAACATGGAGTCACATGGCCAGGGATGGTGTCAAGGGAGATCCAAAGTTCAGAAAACGGTATAAGAAGCCCCATCTTCCTCCACGTGTTGTAGTCTTCCTATAATCTTCCTGTAAGGGGAGGCTACCCATCCACTCAGGGGGAATGGATGTAAAGATTAATAAAGGCCTTTCTGACTTCACAACAGGTATTGTTCTTTATTTAACGTGAGTATGTTTCTCACTGTTGGGGGCTTGTTAAATGAGCACACTTCTAACAGTTATCTATACGTTTGTCTATGTGAACTCCTTGAGAGCAGGAAATGTTTTGTTTTGCCTTTCTTTGTATTCCCAGTGTTTAAGCACAGTACCTGGTACACAGTAAGCACTTAAAAAAATGCTTCTTGACTGACTCTTGATACCAAATCTTAGGCCAGAGGACAGTAAATTTTAAAATGAATCACAAGTTATATCCATTTATTCCAGGGGCAGCAAAACCAACTTTAAGACCTCATGGTTCAGATGTGGAGGGGAGGTGGTAAAGGTAAAGATATGAGATCAAGTTCCACAAAAATATAGTTCTCATATAGGGTAATAACTATCTTTCCATAATCCTGCTTTTAACTTGGAAACAAATATTTGTGTTTTAAACCAAAAGCTAGACTATACGATCAACAGAGGAAAGGCTCACAATGCAGATAATCATTTAGGCTTTATCCTCTGGGACAAATAACTAATTCCTTTCACTCTTAATTTGTCTACCACTAGACTAGAGAAGTGAGTTACTGCTGAATACTCCTCTGATAGCATATATGAAATTCCCTGACACTGAATATTTGCCTTTTAAAAAAAATCAGAAAAATGCTCGTACCTGGAAAGGAAGATAATTCTAAGAAATGAAGTCCCTCATTTGTACTCTTGCACTGGGATTTCCTTACATGATGAATAAAGACAGTCTAAAGATAAGAACTCCCATGGACCAGAATTGCTGGTTCCTAGTAAGGAACTTTACTGAACCTCTGTAGTTTTATCTTTAATAGATCATTTTATAGGACAATAGGCAATAGAATTTGGTATCTAAAACCAAACAGGTCAATGATTTAAGATAGCACTTTATTCCCCCAATTACACAGAATAAAAACAAAGCCAAGGAAGATGTGCTCAAAGAGCCACAATACGAAGAGGGGGAAGAAGGGAAGGGAGAACGCACTCAGGAATGGTGGTCACAAAAGCACAGCAGAAAGATGCCAAATAAAACTGCATTTAAAACAACAGACAAAAAAAGGATGATCTGTAGACAGGATGATATGTAATAATATTCTAGTGGCCAGCGGAACAAAATAGGCATCACAAAGTCACCCTTGGACACCAATGGATTGTTTATAACTCAAGTTTAAAGATTTCAGAAGTCTTTTAGTCCTTAGGAAAGTCACTTAACCTCATATGGCCTGTTTCCTAATCTGTAAAATAAGATAGCTAGACTACAGGTTCCTTCCAGATGTAGATCTATGACCCTAAGTATAAATACCCTCTATAATATATTCCTAACTAGTGATCATCCTGTCTCTAGCTGAAGGGAATAGCTAGTAACAGCTGGAATTTACACAGCACTTTTAAGGTTTGCAAAGCATTTTACCAATATTTCACAACAACCCTGAGAGGTAAATGCTATTCTTATCCCCATTTTAAAGAGGAATAAAATGAATCATACAAAAGCTAAGTGATTTGCCCAAAGTCACACAGCTAGTAAATGTCTGAGATTTGACCTGAACTCAGATCTTCATGATCCCAGGCCCAGCACTCTATCTACTTTGTCGTACAGCTGCTTTGACAGCACTCCAGTGATGAAGAATCCCTAATTCCTTTGTCCCTAGAATATCACCACTACTAATCATAAGGAAATCAGATCTTCCCCAAAGGGTCAAACTGCAAACACCTAAATAAATCTAGGACTATTCTCATTCTCAAAATTAGTCTCACTTGAGGTACCAGTTTTATAGGATGCCAAAGCTGATTGTACATATTTCAGCTCACTTTAATTAAGGCACCGACTTTACAAGGCACGCAGTGTTTAGCTTGCAATTAAATACTGAATTAGAGGTATTTGATCACTAGCAGTAGTTTGTTTAAACCATAAATTATTTTTACTATGACAAGAGTGAAATTGTAAATCACTTTTTAAAAAATCAGATTAAGTTGCAGGGGTACTATTCTACAGGTATATATTTCTAGAGCAGAAAGTGGACAGCTTGGCACTTACTCAAAGTTAAAAGTCAAAATCTGGGTTATTTTTCCAATAGAGAGGGAATAACATTTGGACTCAGTTCTGTAAGAATTTTAACAATATTTATAACATATAATGGAATGTCAAAAAGGTGTAGAGCCCTTACCTAGGCATCAGAGACCTGGGTTCTAATTCTGCCTGAGCAAGTCACTTCACTCCTCCAAGTTTCAGTTTCCTGAACATTGAAATAACATGACTAAGACTATCAGTAAATTAACAAGCATTTACTAAGTGCTGGGCACTGGAGATACAAAATAATGAATGTTTACCAAATATAAAATAGGTACATTTAATTAAATGAAAACATTTTGGACAAGTAAAACTAATTCATCTAGAAAACAAAAAGGGGAACTAAGAAAAAAATCTTTATACAAATATATCTGATAAAGTCTAGTGTCCAGATATATACATATGTATTGTATGTATGATCAAAAGCCAAGACTCAACACACAAGCAATTAGAGGATTTGAACAACTCTCAAAAGTAGAATTGCAAACTATTAATAACCATATTTTTTAAAAACTCCAATTCACTTATAAGGAAAATGAAGACAACTTTTAGCCTCACATGCACCAAAATTGCGAAGATCATAAAGGATAGGAACAGTCAACATTGGAAGGCTGTGCAAAGACAGACAGACTAATGCACCCAGAGGCAACTCGCTGGCACGGTAGAGAGAGCATTGGACCTAGGAGTCAGGAAGACTTGAGTTCAAAGTCATTTACAAGATGCTTCTCAACATATTTCTTCAACTGCAAAATGGGGACAGAAATAGCACCTACCTCCCAGGATAGTTGTGAGGATCAAATAAGATAACATTTGTATAGCTAAATTTAGCACAGTGCCTGGCACAGAGGAAGAGATTTAATTAGTTTGCCTCCTTCCTTCCTTTCCTTCCATATTGGTAAGGATGGTTAGGACAACCATCAGGAAGCAATACGGATTTAAACAAGTAGCTAAAATGGCCTTAACCTTTAACCCAGAAATTCTACTACAAGGCATAAATCCTAAGTAGGACAAAAAGAAAAGCTTCATAGACACCAAAATTTTACACCAGCACCTTTTGTGGTAGTAAGGAACAAAGTAAATCCTCATCACTTGGGGAATGGCTAAATAAACTGTGGTATCTGAATGTAATAGAACAACAAAGATAATGAATACAGAAAAACAGGGAAAGACTTACATGAACTGACACAGAATCACCTATGCAGAACCAGGAAGATAATGTATTGAATGACTTTAACAGTAACTATGAAACAATACATATCGTTTTATGAAGTGTACAATAACAATAACTATAAAACAATAGAAAACGATTCCTGCAAATTTATAAAGAACAAGAGATATTTCTACTCCTCTGCAGCTACGAGGGTCCACAGATACAGAACATTGCATACAAGATCAGATTCTTCCCCATGTATTTTTGTTCTCTTTCTCTTTATTTTATTTAATTTTCTGGTTAAAAGGAATGGCTCTCAGGGAAGGGGGAGGGGGAAGGGAAATTTAGACTATATAAAAACAAAAGATACCAATAAAAATCAATTTTTTAAAAAATGAAATCATCCCCACACCCCCTAAAGACAGGCAGACACACAACCCTTCCCATAAAGTTTATGGTTCTAAATTCCCCAATTACAGATTTATCAGGAAGGACTATAACCCTTGATAAGACTGAGAATAGCAATACACCAAGCCAGGAAGCTTCCATCTCCAACTTCTATACACTAAAGCCACATGAAACCACAGAATCAAGTACATGAGGAAGGCTCTCACTACAACTTATTTTTGTTAGACACAACGTCTTCAAACGTACTAATGAGATCAGATCTAAAAGCAATTGTGTCCATGACTATAGAAAGAATCATAGATTTACAGATGGAAGAGGCTTTAGATGTCCAAATTGCTCATTTTACATTTCAGGAAAATAAGGCCCAATGAGGTTATGTGATCAGCTCAAGGTCATTTTCTAAGTAGGCATGGCAGGGCAAGGATTTGAACCCATATTGTCTGGTTCCAAGCCAACAAGCATTCTCCACTGCACTGCTGTGCCACTTCGCTGACTTACGCTTGTGAGGAATAAAGAATTAGGTAGGAGAGGTATTCTAAAAAACTTCAGTGGGAACTTAGAATGCATTTCTCACAAAAATTAAAAATGGCAGTTAGATTTACAACTATGAGAGTACTATTAGTAATGACCTTCACATATATCATGAAATGAATAGGCTTTCATAGACTGGTCCAAAAACCTTTAAAAATCAAAAAATCTCAGTCAAGCCCATTCCCCCCACCCCCAATCTCTTTTATGATATCCACTGTAAGGCATAACCAATCTTTGTTTAAAGAAATCGAGCACTGCGATAAACCTACTACCAGGCACCTTTTCCACCTTTTACTTAGCTCTAAATCTAAATCTTAAAATCAAAAATTTGAGGGAGTACTTAGTATGGTGTCTGATACATAGAAGATGCTTAAATAAATGCTTGTCATCCCATTTTTCCTCTCCTCTCACCTTCGCTTGCAGAAATTTCTCTTCTGGGGAGCTGAAATCTGCTGAAAGCAACCTTGGTAATTAATATGTGACAAATTTAACATGGTAACCAGACCTTATGTAAATTTCTTCATCTATTATCTAATGATAGGTAGATTTATCCAAATGTGTCCTCTACTATTCTATCAGAGGGGGATCTATGGATACGTAATGACCTCATCTGAACTAAGCACAAATCTCTGATAAACTCGATTAATGCAAATACTACTTTTAAGAATTAATTGAGTCATAATTGCCAAAAATCCTATTTCAAACAAGATGAGTTACTATTTTTTGAGGAGCTGGATAGAAGAGATTCAGGCTAGTTGTCTGGGACTGCCATCACCTATCCAAAGGACGACTTAGTCAAGAAAATGCTGCCTCTCCAATGGAAAAATCCTTCAGTCCTCAGCAAACACCACAATGGGAAGCTGAATTAGAAGTCAAATTCTGAAAGTACCACCTTTGAACAAGAGGATTCAAAATGAATGGCCATCTGCTCTTTCCACAAACCATGCCAGCAGTCTGTGCTGCAGGCCAGTAACCCTTGTGGAAATAACTGGAAGACAGACAGGAGATAATTAAAAACACATGGGGTGAGCAAAGGGTGAAGCCAAGAAAGAAAAGAGGTCCATTAACACACAAGCTCAGAGACAAGTTCTTTTCCTCAACTCTGACCATCCTCATAAGTTCTAGGCCATAAGGTTCAAAATCCCTAGCAGTCCGACTTTTCCTACCCCTTTGTCTTTCACCAAATCCTCCTGATTTTTCCTTCCAAAGTATTCATTCTCCAACTCCAACTTACACACCCCCACTGTGCTCTTGATCTTCACTGTCTTATTCCTGCATTGCTAATAACAACTTTCCCAGTCTTTCTGTCATCCTGAACGGATCCTTCGACTACACTAAAACATGTCACTCTCCCCTAAATCAAGAATCTTTAATAA